>NW_022196892.1:1001878-1038037 GCF_008632895.1 Mastomys coucha | reverse complement strand
CTCCTGGAAGTAATGTTTCTATTCAGAATAAAATAAACTTCCATATAATGGGAAGGGAGAAAGGTGAAAGAGAAAGAAAGTCTTCTAAAAAATTGTCACCATAGATACTGGCAATGCTAGTTGAATTAGACAAGTAAATTAAAATTTGTATACAGCCTGGCTTCGGAAAAGGAATGACATTATCTCTCAGCAGCCCCTAGTCTGTTGTAGAAGGGGCCTGACGTCTGACTGCGTGGTACTCTAGGGTCAGAAACTCTTTAAAACTCCTGCTGCTGGGGCCCATAAGCATTCCAAACATTTCACTGCGGGCCTCATGCATAGCTGCCCCTGGAGCCAAAGTACTCAGTATCACCATTGACACTATAGGGAATGGGTGTTGTGCTAGGAGGGGAAAAGAAGTGCAGGCTTGTCTAGCAGTCTGTGATTTCACACCAGTGGAGGAGGAGGACAGCTGCCCCCCATGTGGTTCCCACCTCCTTGTTTATGGGGACCACAATGGAGCCAACAAACATATGTCTGATTATTGGTGTTTGAAGGTTCTCTTGAGTGCCCCCCTCATTGTTTCTGCCTAAATATTGCATTTTAGAATTTTGTTGTTATAGTGGATATTTATCTGCTTTGGGCTGCTCAGTCTGATTCCTTCTTCCTTATAAAGGACCCCAGAGTTTCCTCAATACCTAGATACGTTCAATTAATTTAATCTTTTCTAAAATGCATTTTGCAAGTCTGTTCATTTTCTTAAACCTAATGTTTGATAACCCATAAGCTACTTTAGGAAAGTATTCGTAGTTTAACATTCAATTAGAGTACTACTGTTACCAAAGACAGCTTCAGGCAGCAGCTGATCTGGGAACCTCAAGTTTCTGCACAACTCTTGGAACCCTTGGTTATGTTAAGTTAGGAAGCAGTCTCCATGGTTCTGGCAGCATGGGTATAGTAGAGGATTGCAAAGTCGATCATCAGTAGGAGGAGAGGCCCTTGGCCCTGTGAAGATTCTGTGCCCCAGTGTAGGGGAATGCCAGGGCCAGTAAGTGGGAGAGGGTGGGGTGGCAAGCATGGGGAGGGGGGAGGCAACAAGGGTTTGTTCTTGTTGGTTTTGTTTGTTTGCTTGTTTGTTTGTTTTTGGAGGGGAAACTGGGAAAGGAGAAGTCATATGACATGTAAAGAAAGAAAATATCTAATAAAATAAAATAAAATAAAGAAGGAAGCAGTCTCCATAAATTTTGCTGAACCGAACCATCTGAAGAGAAAACCTCAAAACTGTACAAACATCAAAAACCACGTGATGTTATACCTTCTTGTCAAAGAACACATTACTACTGTCAGATCACTACTGTCGATACCTTGGGTATCACTAGTTTTTCTTGCTTAATAGCAACTTGCTTAGGACTACAAAATAGACACAGTTCAAAAATATTTTATGAGCTCAGCATGATTATTACTCCTAAAGTCAATCACAATGTGGAAAAATCTAAACTTTTCAAGTTTTAAGCATTCTAATGTTATTGTGAAGCATAACAAATTCTGATAACAAAACTATTATAATGGTTTTATTCTCCTTATGATGAATAAATCATGAGCCAAAGCCAAAATGTAAACCATAACTAGATTGTAGTAGAAGCAGTATATTCTTAGTTCAAAGAGTAGTTACTTAACAAACTGAGAATCATAGACATTTAACTTAAATAGCTACTTTGGCAAACAAAGATTCTTCCACCTTGAACAGCTGTTTCTAGCCTATTCTGTTTTAAATGCCATCCCATATTCTTTAATAATATTAATATACCACAAAATTACTTTCCACGGAGAACAAAAATGAACATTTTAAAGCTTGTAAAGTGACTAATTCTTAATGTTGTCAAATTAAGTTAAGCAATTTAATGCAATTACCAAATGTACTGACTTCTTAAAAAATTATAGCAATTAAAGAAACAGTTTCACTGTCTTTTATAATACACATAAATAGCTTGTTTTAAGCCAAGTTATTTGAGGAGGCTGGCTTTTTCTCCCTTTCACAGTTCTGGTAGATGTTCTTGAAGGCATACGCAAATCCAAGATTTTGCACATAGCTAGCATTCATCCAAATTAAAGAAGAGCAATTGCTATTATAAGATTGGATTTTGTCCTATCTCCGGTTTTAAGCTCATATCTTTAAAGAACTATATATGGTTATTTTGCTTTATAGCCAACCACCACAGTGAGTGTTAAGAGCAGCTCTCATAATATGTCAGGCTGATCTTAGTGTGGCAACTTTCAGATTTACCCATTGTCTGAAGATGGCCTATACCAAACTTGCAAATGAAAATACAACTCTCAATGTTTTTAATCTGCTAGGAGCTCAGAGGGTTGGGAGCTGGTTGTTGGCCTTGTAGCAAGTGATCCTATATTCTTACAGCCTTAAATTGAAGAAATAAGTCATAAAAACAAAACTACTTGAGAAATAACACCCACAGATATATAATGATTATCATGTTTGGCTCTGTCATTTTTTTTCATACAAATTGAGGTTATTGTTTCAAAAAATAGAGTCATAAGCATAAGTGCTTACACCTGAGTTCAAATCCTGAGATGCATGTGTTTGAAGGAGAGAATTGATTCATTCAGATTGTCCTGTGACCTCCATGCACGCACAAACACACACAAATAAAGTAAATTAGCTAAGCTGATTTTTAACTGGGGTTATTATTAATTTATCCTCAATATGTAAGCTTTTAGTAATAAAGGCTTGCAATGAAAGGAAACATGTAAAACAAGAACACGGATTTTAGAAAAGTACTCAGTGTGCTTGGAAGGAAAGCAGAGTGGGTAAATAGGTAGGCTGGAACTGGAACGGAGGTGGAGGCTTGATTTTACAGCGTCCACACAGGCTCTGTGGTCATGAAAGGACGAGAAGCAGAAAACTGGTGTGATTCACTTTATTGTTTTTTGTTTTTTACTTTGTGTGTTTGTGTGTGTGCGTGCTGTGGTGTGTGTGTTATGTGTGGCATCTGTACATGTTCATCTGGTGTGTGCACACATGCATGTGGATCTGTGTGGAGAGCAGAGGTTGACATCAAGTATCTTTCTCCATCACTGTTCATTTTATTTTTGGACAGGGTCTGTCACGAAACCTGGAGCTCACCAATTCCACCAGACTGGCTGGCCAATTCAGAGATGGCCCTGTCTCCATTCTCTGTCTCCTCTGGATCTGGGACCACAGATGCGCTGTCTTTTCCATGGGCACTGGGGATTAAACTCAGGTCTTATTGCTTGTGTGATAGGTAGTGAACTGACTGAACCAACTTCCCAGCCCTGGGATTTTCATTTTTTAGAGATATTCTTACCATACCATAAAGGGTTATCAACAGAGAGTTACAGGAGGGTGTTATCATAGCTTGGGGAAGAGAAACTGATCTATCAATCAAAAGGTCAATCAGAGTAGAGACTACAATGAAAGGAAGATGAATTGATTTAAGAAGTATTTAGATTGATTGTTTACAGAGTGGGATAAATAGAATGTGATGTTATTTACTATTGCATAAAATTTAACCCCTCCTCCAATTTAGTAATTTTCAATACTTACCATATAAAAATCTATGAATTAGGAGTGTTCTCTGACTCAGTCAAAGGGATGGAGGTAGTCACAGAAGTGGTCAGTGCTGACTAGGGTGGTTTGAACTATACAAATAGCCTCTCTGGTTGGATTTAGAATCACCAGAGGGCCAGACCTCTGGACATGTCTCTGAGGATGCAGATCCACCCTGAACATGGGTGGCACCACCCCAGGGCCTAGGATCCTAGACTAAATAAAATGGAGAAAGATCTAATTCAGTATTCATCTCTGCACCTGACTATGGATGCAATGTGATCTCATGTTTCTGTCACCATGCCTTTCTTGTGTTAATCTAGAAATATTCTGCAGAAAAAGCAATTCTGCCCTTTTGGGCCGAGTTTGACACAAGCTTTATTAGATATTCAATACTGTCCAAGAGATGGATTTTGGTCAGGACCAATACCTGGAATTTCCCTAGTGAGTGGCCCTGAGACAAGTGTTGCAAGAGTTTGTAGAGACCAACATATAGGTCACCATACTTTTCCATGAAGCTAGTCTTATATTCAAAGAACTACAACTCCCAGCATCCCAGGAAGTTACCTGGTCCCTGGGGACATGGGCCTTATAGGTTAATTACACTTGCCATATCAGATTACTCTCCTTACTTGGGTTGCTTTTGTGGGTATTTTGTGACGGCAATGGAAAAAATAACTAATAAAGGCTTTGTCTGTCTTCACGTGTATTCTCATTAGAGACTACAAAGTCGACACACAGGGGAGAGAGAAGGTAACAGGATTGGTGAGCTGTAGCCAAGGGATGACAATTACCAAAAGGATTCTTCTCAGGCCTCCAGACAGTGCAGCCCTCTGACTCCTTCGTTCTATATTTCCAACTTTCTGAACTACAAGAGAATAAATTTCTTTCATTCTCAAGACACGTTTATGATAACTTCTTACAATATCCACAGCAAACTAAAACTCTTTTCCGGCGCTGTTCCCTCTCTGTGTTAATGGCATTCTGCCCAAGTCGAGATTATTTTCACATTCATTTAATTACTGCCTTCCTTAACACAACTTGTAGCCCGGGTGCAGGTAGGACTTACTGTTTCACAGCTAGCCTCTTAGCATGATATCTGGAGCACTCGCCTCAGTGTACATTACTTTGATTAAAGAAGCCTTACCCTTTGAAAGAGTTCAATAACTTTGAATAAACACCCTCATTTCCTTCCCAAACTAAGATTTTGTTATTTCTCAAAGAACCCAAGTATGGGAGGGTAAGAACCAAAGACCACCTAACCAAACAGCAGTTACCAGAGTTTACAATACTTAGAGTCGCTGTGAAGATACAAGATCCGAGTTAGACGCTGGGTGGAGTAACCCTATGCTTTTTGGTCTAATGAGTTACAAGCTGTTACAGGTGGACAAGCCCCTCAGTTGCCTGGGCAACGGCTCAGCCTAGCCAGAGGAGCAGCACTCTGAAGGGCTCAGTGCGCAGGCGCCTCCGGGGAGCCAATGGGCGCAGCAGCAAAGCCCCGGAGCGGGCTGCGCGGTTCCCGCGGGCGCAGTCGGTTTGTGCCGGGAGGTAGCTGCAGGGAGGTCACGTAGGTTACACTCAGTGACTCCGCCGGTGGAGCCTGCAGGCCGCTGTGCCACCCCTGCCGCGGCGCCCCGGGCGGGGACCAGAATGGCGCGGGTCGGCGGCTGGAGGCTCAGCTGACTGCAGGCGCGAGGTACCGAGGCGAGCCCGAGCCAGCGGGGCCCAGCGCCGGCTCTGCCCGTCCATCTCCAGCCGGCAAACTCTGCCTTCCAAACTCAGGGCTCTCTGCGGGAATGTTCAAAAATGAGTACCAGGTAACCCAAAAGGACTTCCGCACTGTCTGGCTTTCTCCTCCGGGGTGAGCTGACCCATGTTCTGGATGTGAAGCTTCCACTCCCGGGATGAAAAATAATTAGTGAATATGTTGTCATGACCCTGAGGTGTGCACGCTCCAGCTCAGTGCTTTCCAGTGCAGAATCAGCGGTTCTGATTATAGAGCAGGTCATGACCCTCATCCACTCCATACCCCTGGAATCAGAATCTTGAGCCCAGGACCCAGAAATCCTAAGTTGTTGGGTTTTCGCTGTTGATGCCCTCTGGTATCTCAGAGCTAAATAGAAAAGTGAATGAATTCCAGAATTCTTTTTAAACCCAGAATTAAAGTAAGCACATGTGCTGTGTTCTTCTTCCTGTTTGAGATTCTTCGGCTTTGGGAGTGCATCAGGATTAGTTGGGGAGTACTTACAGAAATACAGATTTTCTGACCCTCCCTCTAGATCTGAAGAATGAAGATGTGTAGGTGGGGTTAGCCGGTCTACTTTTTAAAGCAACACCCAAGCTAGTCTGATCCAAGGATTGCATTTGGTCAGGCTGCTCCTGAGAGTTCAGTCTCTTGTCCAGCTCTCCTGCCCTAGGTCTGCTGTACTCATCTTGAAATCAGCAGTCTGTATAGCATCTTCACTTTGCCATTCGGAGTATTGTCAGAGTGCCCAGTGGCCCCTCCCTCAGGTGCCCATCCCTTACTTGTCCTTTAAGCACTGTGTGCAGTTCTTTTGCCTCCTTTTAGAAATGTATGGTTTAAAATAAACATCTAATCTCACTTCATGTAGATCAGGTATAAAATTATGAAATAACAGATGCCTACTGTGGGCAATTTAGAAGACAGAGGGAAAGAAGTGGGGGGAAAGATAGGCTAGGTTATAAACCCAGTTGGCTCAAACTTAAAATTTATAGCAAAAATAGCCTGCCCTTAGAGGCAGTAGCATGTACAGCTTTACACATAAGAAGGAGGAAGGAAGTGTCTGGCCGTCAGAGGCAAAAATATGTGCTTGAGGGGAAAAGGTAGAAAGTTTTCACGAAAAGCCAACAGGGTTTTTTCATGTGCTACTTGTAATTCAAGCCATATTTAGTTTTCGTCTCAGCTTCTCAAATTTTGCAATAAATTCTTCCTTGGAGATAATGATAATCCCCCCATTTTTATGAGCAGAGCACATGGGCAGCTAGTAATATCTTTAGCCATTTTACACTAGTATGACTTTGCGGTCTTGATTTTATAGTAGGTAACAAGCACTCTATAGAAAATACTCATTTTGTTCTTCCTGTTTGTCTCCAGTTTTATTTGTTTAAAAGATATTGCAGAGATGTTCAGTAAGAACCCCCTCCATTTACCCCAGTCCTTCCTGGGTCTTATGAAGAATGGGTCTGAGCTGTGTTTCCCCTTTATTGAATAATCTTCAGTGGCACTATTAAGCCTTTGCTGTATTCCATGAATTGTCCTTGATTTATGTTTGCTAGCCTGTGTGATCCAACACAGATGGATCATCAAACATCATTTGACAGATGGAAAAAAAAAATCAAGACATTAAATAACTCCAAATTCAGTAAGTTAAAAAAGAAAGTATTGATTGAGCCCCAGTCAGTATATTATATTCACATAATGATAAGAATTTATTGGCTTAGTTCACAAATTGAGGTTGATCCCTTTAGTCTGGTATTTTTAGAATACTTTGCAGATCTGATCCGTACTGTACACGTCAGGTCAGTGAGCTCCATCTGTAATATTTCTGTGGCTCAATTGATGTTCATCATGTTTTTAAAAGTGGATTGTCTGCTAATTCACTACTAAGGTGACCCAAATCAAAATGGTTTTGGCATATATACAGCCAAGGTATAAAATAGGCATAAAATCAGGGATAATGTTTCTTCCCGCACCTGTTAACTGACAGATGGTTGGAAAACTGGTTTTAGATAAACTCCTTGTGGTGGATACAATTTCTCCCATAGCATTGTACTTCACTCTGTATTTCTTGTTCTTATTTTCTAGGGAGGCGCATTTGTTGAAATTTTTAGTGCTCAGGGGAAAAATCCTGGAGCAAAATGGAAGATCTCGGGCAGTCCGTCTGTGATTTGGAAAGTAAGTGTTAGAAATTAAGAGTCGAATCCTGGGAAGAAATACAAGGGAAGGCTATAGAGCAAAGAGGGCTCGGTCAGACTTCAGAACTGATTTTCTTGCTCTTTTACCCTCCAAGGCTTTCATGTTGTTGGCTCCTTAGTTAGTTAAGGCTGCCACATGGTGTGTGACTGCTTTGTGTCTTCTGGGTCCTGCTTCATCATTTTAGCTGACTTTGATGTCAGTGGAGAAAATCTCTCTTAGCCCTGGACCTCTTGATTTCATCATCTCTAATGCCCTCCTCCATTCTACTGTAGCCTTACCTTTCCCATCCCAGCTTCCGCCTCATCACCACAAACAGCAGGACCTCTGAAATTACCAAGTGAGACACAGAGACGTCCTTCTCTGACCCCAATCTTTAATCCTTAAGGTCACTTGTTCAGGTCAACCCCCCGTGTTTGTTCTTCAGTGTGATGGGAGCCTTCAGGCCACATACTCTTGTATTTCCCTCATATCAGGTCTAGTTACTTTCTCTGAGTTCTCTCTTCCCATTGCAGACACTTTCCAGTAAGGACCTTGAATGTCTTTGCTTTGTCTTATCATGACACTGGCCTAGCTAGTCCCTTTCAGATCCTTGGTCATTCCTTTGCCTCTATTTAGGTGTCTCAATACTTGAGGAGAAAATACTTATGGCCTTTCAGATTGACAGCACTATAAATCCAACCCCAACAGTCCAGAAAATTATCCTGTTATGTTCTTGTCCGTCTCCAAAATGAGCTTTTCTTGTTACCTTTGCTTTCCAACCACCAAACTGCCCATTTTCAATCCCATCCCACAACCAGGGCATGCTCTTCTCACTCACTAGAAACTGACATCTCCACATCCTAGGGAAATCACGTGGAAGCCAGTCCTGCCTGCTGCAACTAAACCTAAAATCCTGTCTCCATCCATAGCCTTTTCTCTCGTTTAAAAGCAAGAGACCAATGCCTTCAAGGGAAGAATACCTATTGATGAAAATTAAAGCTACCACTAAGCTTTTAATATTTGTTAAGCATAACATTAAACACATTACATAATATTCTATAAGGTAAATAACTTAGTGAGATAGATAGCTACATGTCCCTCTGATAGGTGGAAACATTAAGGCATAGAAGAACAAGGATGAAAATTGTTTAGCTCATACTGTGAATGAGGGAGAAGGGCCATTCAGCGAGTATGCACCAGGGAAGTTGGGAGCCTTTCCCAGGTAAAAGGCACTGAGCTTTGTGGTTGAATACAAATGTATTCCCACAGGCTCCTGTGTTTGAATACTTGGTCCCAACCTGATGCTATTTGGAGAGGTTGTAGAAGCTTTGGGAGGTGGGGTAGATCTAGGAAGGAGATCACTGGAGCTGGGCATTTGAAGGTAATCCTTAACCCTAGGTTTCCATTCCTCATCCTGCGTCCCATCTGCCACGAGGAAGCTCTTTCACCAGTGATGCCACCACTACAATATTTTGCCCAGGCTCATGGGCCCAAGGAACTGTGGGTTAAAACCTTTGAAACCCTGACTTTAAGATAAATGCTGCTGCTTGGCTTTCAGTTGTTTATGTTGGATATATCATCACAACTGCCCAGAATAGCTAACACAAGTGCTAAGAGTCAACCAGGCATCAAGTGAGGCTGGGGCACAGAAGAGCATTCGCAGCAGAGGGAGCAGTCCAAATGGAATCCTTGTAACAGGAATTGAGAAAGCTGCTGGTGCTTATAGGAAGTGATTACATTTGGAGAGTTGGGTACAGACCAGCATATAAGTGCTTTGTGGCTATGTTGAAAAAATTTAAATACAGGCCCAACATGTATATAAGTAAAACTAATAATATGCTTGGTCCATATGTGTTCATTGCAAATACTTAGGGGATGCTATTACAATAGACACTACATGGACTCATTTCTTACAGAATTCTTTTTAAAGGAGATTTATTTTTGTTTGTGTGTGTGTGTGTGTGTGTGTGAGTATATGTCACATGCCTGTATGTGCTCATGGAGGCCAGAAGACAGCATCCGATCCCCTGGAGGCATAGGTGGTTGTGAGCTGTCCAGCATGGGTGCTAGGAACTGAACTTGAGTCTTCCAGAAGAGTAACAAGTGCTCTCCACTGCTTAGCCATCTCTCCAGCCCCTTTGCTTAACTTTTTAGATAGCCTTAATTGTTATATTTTAATTTATATTGATTTTAAATAAATTATATTTAGAATTTTCAAAGTTACAGGAGGTGTGAATGACACATAATTAGTTCCATTTGAGCTAGTCCTGAAAGCAGAGAACGGGTAGTGTGAATTCAGCACTTTTAGGTACTTTCTTTGGCTGTGGCATGGGGTAGTAGTCAGCCATGTACCTAGACAGAGATGTGCAGAGGAAGCAAGAAGCCCTGCCCTGACCTGCAGGACTTAACGGGGTTCTCCAGAAGAGCGAACTGCAATGACAAATTTGGGAAAAGGAGATGCAAAGGAAGGAGACAAGACAAAAAAATTTCTGATCAAGTCTCAATTTACTCTAGGGAAGAGCACTATTTAAAACTCCAGACCACAAAGATATTTGCTCAGGTGCACAGGCCAAACCCGTATTATTGTTTGGTTATAGATCAGCATAACTGCAATGTCCATGTCATAAAATGTCTGGAAAGGAGTGTCCTCATTGTGAAAAGTCCGGAAAGGAATGTCCTCATTGTAAGGTGTCCAGAAAGCCCTCTATCATAAAATGCCCCAAGTCAATTGCAGGGACGGAAGCAAGAAAGTGGAAGAGACAAAAGAGCAGTAGTTTATAGGTGATGGCCCAGGGACAAGATGGAGACTGAGATGCCAGACGCTTTTGGGCCCCAACAAAGCCCCATCTACCCCAAACCAGAAGAGTAGCTTTGGAATCACTGAAGTTGGAGAACTTCTTTTTTCATTTGGAGGAATGATGTTTTCACACAATAAGAAATTAGCCACGTGGTTAGTGTGGTTTTATGTTCCATCCACAGCAAGTCTCAGGAAAAAAGCATCATCGAGGTTTGAGTCTCCTTTTAAGTGTCTTGGAAGCGATGGGTGGGGAGGGGAGAGAGAGACAGAGACTCTTTCCTGTTGATTTGCCGTTCCAATTTTGTAAAAGAAGCCAAATAAGATATGCCTCAATTACTGTTTTCATTTTCTTCCATAGGAATTTGATAAAGAAGTTAAAAGTTTTGTATTTGTCCTGGAGGGCAGCAGCCAAACCAACAGAATCCAGTTACCAAAGGAGAATAAGCAAATCCGTAAGTAAGACTTCAAATGTTGCATCTTAACGTTGGCGAGAGCTATATTTTGTGTCTTAGAAGCAGGTATACTGGTAAGACTTCTGTGGTAGCTGCTGCTGTGAAGTCAAGTGATATTTTTAATGTGCAAATAAGCTATATGTCATGCACTTTAGAACAAATCCTGCCCCACTTATTTGTTGAGTCTAAGTCTTCCGAGAAGTTTTTCACAGTACTGCTTTACAGGTAAAGGAGTGTCTTTTTCACAGTACTGCTTTACAGGTAAAGGAGTACCTTTTACAGGGTTCTTATGGGAAAATCAGCAGGCAAGGTGAAATTTTGACATGAATTCAGGAGTTCATATAAGTTACAAGGACTTTGTTTTTTTGTTGTTCTTTTTTCTTTTTTTCTTCTTTCGGTTTTTGGGTTTTTTTTTTTGTTTTGTTTTTGTTTTTTGTTTTTCCAGACAGGGTTTCTCTGTGTAGCCCTAGCTGTCCTGGAACTCACTCCGTAGACCAGGCTGGCCTCAAACTCAGAAATCCTCCTGCCTCTGCCTCCCAAGTGCTGGGATTAAAGGCAATTCTTTTTTGCATTTACCATTTACCTCATCTTCATTCATTAAGGACAATTATTAAGGGACTACAAGTAAAGCTTAGTGATAGAGCACTTACCTGTAGGCTCATGGGCCTGGGTTCAATGCCTGGCAACAAAAAACAAAACCTACTTTAAAAGGACATCTATTGAGTACCTTCCATGCACCTGTTACTGTGGGAAGACATGCTGTTCATACTTGATATTAATTTTAATTTTCTTTGTAAACTGTACAGATTTTAGGCTTTATGTACCATTTCAAGTACTATGTGACATCCTAAATTTCTAAGATGGGAATCAAGCCAAGCAAATTACAGATAGAAGATGACTTAATTTAAAGAATGGTGCTGGTGTTTCTTTATAAACCAATATAAGAAACCAACCTTGAATGAGAATAGATAATTATCGTTAAGATTTTTAAATTAACTTGCTACCATAAGTAAATACGGCTTCCTCATAGTCCCCAGTCTGGTGTGTGATTGACAGCAGGTGTTTTGTTGCTGCTGTTTTTCGTTTTTATGTACTTTTGTATTTGTGAGTAAAGTGACCTGAGATAAGTCAGGATGCATGTCTGCAATTGTTTCTTTTCTTAAGAGAGAGAGGTGCAGTTCACCTGCTTCAGGATATCAACTTTATGAAACAGATACATTCTGGGAACTCGGCTGTTTGAAGCTGGAAAGTCTTTTTTGCCATTATTGTTGGGCTTGTAAAGACAATCATACTGCCTTCTATCTGCATCTCTGGTCATGGAGTTGATGGCATCATTCAGTCCTAGCCACCTTCTCTTTGGCTCTGAGAAGGAGTCCTCACTTTATGAAGTGACTAAATGCATACTCCCCTTCCCCCCTCTCTACTCTTGTTCAGGTTTTTGGGATTTTTTTCCCCTTAATTTCCTCAGAAATCTGGTTTAATATATTATAATTAGCTCTTTAAATGTAACGATGATGGCTTTTAATTAGAAGAAACAGAAGAATCTTATAATGTATTTCTTATACAATGCCCTGCAATTAAAAATTAACCTGGCTTTCCTATAGCATGTGCAGCAGTGTAACAAATGAAGCAGTTTGCGTGGTCTCCCTGTCACTAATGCCTTTTGTAGGAGCTCTTTGGAAGTTTTGATAAGAGAAGTTCACAGTTATTTTCACTTGTATAAAATGACCTTCTGTGTGAGGTTGGTATGGTTAAACTGAAATTAGAAAGCATGTCTTGAATAGAGGAGAAGTGGCTTTCAATTAGCATCTAAATTGAGTTCAATTATCATTATGTATTCCTATTTTAAGAATAAACATACACTTTATGCAAACTTGACATTCGCTAGTTCACTTGTGTTTCTGACAGTATTACTTACAACAAAGTTTCATAATGAAATTATGTAAGTTTGACTGACTGCTCCTAAATAGTAATCTTTCCGAATTAAATTGTTCTTGATGAATCCTAAATAAATAAATCTACTGTGGTTTTAATAATATAAGTTGTTATTATATTTATTTATTATTGTATGAATATATGCATGTACCATGGTGTGCATGGAGGTCAGAGGACAGCTTGGGGGAATCATTTTTCTCCTTCCATCATGTGGGAATGGAACTCAGGTCATCAGCTTGGCAAGCAGTGTCTACATACTGAGCCTTCCCTGTAGCCCTGTGCTTTCTTTATAAACTAATACAAGAAATTGAGCTTGAAAGATAATTATTTTTAAATTTTTTAAAAATTAACTTGCTGTCACAAGTAAATTACGACTTCCTCATAGCTCATAGCTGGATGTGTGTTACATAGTGCTTGAAATGGTATATAAAGCCTAAATCTGTACAGTTTATAATGGAAATTAAAATTATAAGTCAAGTACCAATAGCACGTCTTTCCACAGTACCTGGTGCATGCAAGGTGCTCAGTAGATGTTCTTTTTAATATGTTTTGTTTTGCCTGGAAGTGGTGGTGCATGCCTTTAATCCCAGCACTTGGGAGGCACAGGCAAATGGATTTCTAAGTTCGAGGCCAGCCTAGTCTACAGAGCGAGTTCCAGGACAGCCAGAGCTACACAGAAAAACCCTGTCTTGGAAAACAAACAAACAAACAAACAAAACAAAAAAGAAGAAAAACAAAAATAAACAAATATGTTTTGTTTTGTGTTGAACCCAGGCCCATGGGCCTGTTAGGTAAATAAAAGGACCCATCAAATAAAGGCGCACGTGATACCGATTAGCACATTGTATACTTCTGGGTGGGAATCATCCTCTTCCTAACCTCTAACATACAATTGATGTTCAATAAGTTTGTTAAATTTGCCACAATAAGGAACTTTGTGCCTGGCAGTGGGTGCATGCCTTTAATCCCAGCACTCGGGAGGCAGAGGCAGGCGGATTTCTGAGTTCGAGGCCAGCCTGGTCTACAGAGTGAGTTCCAGGACAGCCAGAGCTACACAGAGAAACCCTGTCTCGAAAAACAAAAACAAAAACAAAAAACAAACAAACAAAAAGAAACTTTGACAATTCTGTTTCTAATTTCTAATTGTAAGCATCTGCCCTTGGTAATGACACTTTAGTGTATCATTCACCAGTTAGATAAATCTCTGCCACCCTTCAGCATGGACTGTGTTATACGGAGCTGCCCAAGTGAGAAGCCTCACTGCCATACATAAATATCCAGTAGGGACTCTGTATCCAAGAGTTACGTTCAAAGTCATTGGTTTCCCGCTGAATCATCTGAATCAAATAGTGTGTGTCTGGCCATCTGTATCCCTACAGCCTAAGTTCAGCTATTCTGAAAGATGAGGATGGCTTCTTGTGGTTCCCCCAGGCCTCCTACTGCTACTTTGCTATTCTTTTTAAATTATGTCTTACTCCATTTCAAACCCTTACGTGACTGTGATCTCACCATTGTATTAAACGTTCTTAGCAGAGTGAATGGTCCTGTGTTCCTGAACCAGTGGCAGGTTCTCAGCCCACCTGCGCCTCTGGGAGCACCTGAGAGAGAAGGGGCCTCCTTGATAGGCTTGCCTCAATTCCCCTCCTAGGATATTTCAAACCTTCCTTCTTCCATATACCACACTGTTGATAGTTCCCTTTTGTCCTTCCTCTTCTCCTGGCACCTCCCGAGTGCCACAGTGCCCTGGACTTAGCTTTAGCTCTGTAGCTGTATGCTCTCCCTGGTTAACAGCTTCAAGATCATGGATTTTTAATGCCATTTCCATCTAAACTCCAGTCTTGCAGTCAGGTATTTACTGGTGTATTTTCCTGGACTGCTTAAGAATAGTATTTATAAAGTGCAGCTCCTGGCCAAGGCTGCTCAGAATCCCTCTCCCCATCCAGGCTGCCTCATTTAAGTTGTTAGTGAATAGCATTGCCTTTTCAACTGAGGAGACCAAAATTCCTCATAAACCACCTTCTATTTTTCTTTATTCTCTTGTTGAATCCATTAAAAAGATATTGTTGGTACTGGCAAAAGGATTGAAACTGCTTGCTTCTTACCCCTCAGTGCTGCTCACCCTCCTCTCTCAGGCGTGGATTAATGCAGGTACTCTCTACTAGGGCTCTCTACAGTCTGTTGTCAAATTAACCAGAGTAGACCCTTCAGTTATGAGTGACGTGTGCACCATGTTATTCCTCTCCTGAAAACTGTCCCATTTCTTAAAGTGAAAATAATTTCTCTACGGAAATATAAACTTTCTGGATCCCTCCTAACTCCCTGGCTTTCTTTCTTATTGCTCTTTCTCCAGCCTGTGTCACATCCCTTCACATCATGTTGCTATTTTGAAATCCAGCAGTCTCCTCTTTCCCACCCTTTACCAAGATGTCATCTCTTCAGTGAGGCCTACCTGACGAGTACTCAGGTCACACCTGTGCTTTGTACAGTGTCTGGCTTTCTGCCCATCTCCACTCCCTGCCCTGCCCTCCTACCATGAACAACACTGATGATGATGATGAGGATGAGGATAAGGATGATGATGATGATGATGATGATGATGATGATGATGATGCAGCACAGTAGTTAGAGGTTTCATTGGTTTTCCAACCAATTTCAGAAAGCAAATTCCACTGTCAGAAACAGTTTATTTTGTCTCATTTACCTAGTATACAATCAAGTCAATCTGTATTGAAGAATTTCATAAATGAGTGGCTTCCCACTGATTTTAGGTTGGCCCATGTCTTTCCCACAGCCTTCAAGGCTCTGAATGATGGGATTTCAGATCTATTCTTTTCCCTCTTGAGCGTCTTATGCCAGCCAACTGAACATTCTGAGGTTCATTCCAGCTGCTATACCCTTCCCCATGAACATCCCTCCTCTACTGTAAGATGGACTGCTTCCCCTACAGTCTGTTCCCTCTCCCCTCACCCCTCCCCCTCACCTGGCCGCATCCTGCTTATTCTTCCAATCTCAGTTTCTGGGTTGCTTCTTGAAGACTACCTTCACTGATCATCCGTGTTCCCTCAAGCACTGATGGTTGAATGCTGCCATGGAGCACTTGGCCTTTTCGTCTGTGAAACGGTATTGCACATTCCATTCCAAGAGGCCACAGATTATGCCAGTCTTACAACAAAAACTTCAGCAAATCTTGTGAACAGTATGTGATCAATAATCTTTGTTAAAGCTAACTCATACAAATGATTCTTTGAGGTATAGATGGAAATTATTAACCCAGTTTTAGGGATGAAAAGGAAATTAAAGATGTGCTAAGGCTGAGACTGGACCCATGAACTGAGTTCATCCTGAGTTTTCTGGGTGGTGAGGAGGACTAGTTGTTGAGGCCTCATCCCACTTCTTGGATGACATAATCATTGGCATATCATTTGCTCTACTAAAACAACTGAAAAACCACTGCTTAAAATTATCAGTATTTTACAAGTTGAGTATATTTTTCAGTATTTAAAAGAAAAAGAAATAGGGGCTTTATCCCTTTAACAAGGGATTTCTATTTTATGTACTTGATGGACTTTTTAAAGCTAATAAGATCTATATTCAGTATTACTCAGAGTGCTTTTAAATACAAGGCAGACACAAAGAGTCAGTTTAAATTTCCTAGGCCAGGGGACCATGTACTGTATTGGAGTTTATTTAGCATTGCTGACGTACAGATTCAGCCCGTCAGATGGCATCAAAGCTCTCTTATCTTTGACAGACCATCACCACACATGAAAGCCTTTTGGAAACTGGGGCCTTCATGTGTGAGAATATTAAATGGCAGAGTACCTTGTCTAGAGGAAAAGGATCTTTCGTTTCTAAAAATGCCCTTTTACATGCACCTCTTTGTGTTTGAAGGGAACAATACTGATTCCATGAGCTTTGTGGCATACATTAGGGACCTTTTAAGGGGTGATTTCATTTGATCTGCTGTACTCCAAGCTTTATTTACAGCCGAGGCCACTGTGGAAATGGCACTACACTCATATAGACCAATCAGTGAGAGAGCCAGAGAGACCAGCTGACGGGGCTTATTTGAAGTAACCTCATTCCCCATTTCACATTGCTTTTGTGGGTCAGAACTCTGGTTGCCACACTGGGTCTGTCTATAAATGTGGTAGGACATATTCCTAGATAATTCTCTAGTGTAGTGCCTTTCCTCTCCCAATTTCCATTTTGCTTACCTTAGAATTTCTCTCTAAACACATTTATGAGCTTGGTAATTTAAAAGAAGTTATTCTTGTATAAGTTGATGGAAATATTAATAATCATTAGTAAATAAGCATTTGGCCAATTACATTTGTTTATAGAAAAATTGGGGATAAAACATGGACATGGTGTATATTGCTCAGGAATGTAAAAGAGTTATTTCATCAAGATTTGAACCCAGGATCTCCTGTATGCCCTGCCTTGCCAAGTTCTACCACCTACCTCTACCAATAACCTAAGAAGGATGGCACTAACACAGCTGTTAAAGCACACTCAATTGGGAGATCAATCAGAATTTCAGAACCCTAGAGGGAAGGAATTAAGTGACCTGTTGTAGAGAAACTGTAAAAATCATCTGACTTTTAAACAGTTACAGACTGCAGCTATCAAAAGTGCCACGTGGGTTGGTTTTTATCAATCTGAAACTAGTGATAGGGAATATCAGTGAGAATTAATTGAAAGCATGTTAACAAAGAACTGTAAGTGAGCCTGTGCTCCTTCACCCAGCTCGCTGTGGACACTGTTAAGACTGTATGAGCTAGAGCTGCTTCACTGCACTGCCCGCTGTACTTGTCATAATGAGGATCGCTCTTCTTGAGCTGCTCTTCTAGATTGAGTTGTTTAGTAAGCTTGTCACTGAATGAAGATAACTGCCACGTTTTTATGACCACGCTGATGACAATCTATAGTTCAATTGTGTGTGTGTATTCTATACTCACATTCTCTTATGGCATAACAAAAGATTGAATAAAAATCCTGTTTTTGATTTTCATAAAAATTTTATCAGTGTTCCAAATGGGACTTTAAATAGCAGTGTTGTTTGCCGTCTCATTCAGTTGTCACAGAGTCGTCACCTTTCTAGTCAGGTTATAAATCATGCATGTGTTACCGTGGGCCTATCTGCTCCTTCAGTGCTAAGCTCTGCAATGACTGTGTTTGTTTATGTGTGCATACAAGTGGCCTGAGCATTTCATTGTATATTTTTTCTCTTTTCTAGTTGGACTTATCCAGAGGTTTCTTGTGCTTCAGATTTACATACCCCTGGGACAGGACTTCTCCACGGAATTACTGTAAGATATACAGGACTTCTTTGAATGTTTTATATGCATTAGACATTTGATCAATTGAAGCAGTACAAACATTAATTGCAAGTGGCAGGTTTTTTTCCCACTAAATAGTAGTGACTTACCAGGTTGATGTGAAGGAATTAAAATAATTTAATGATATTTCTTGAATGTCGCTGAACTGAGTCATTTCTTAGGAGGAAGAAGGCAGGTCTTACATGGTTCAGAAGATGCAATGGATTATGATTTTACTTTGTCCTGTGTCTTAGCGGACTATAGTTGGCTTAAAAGTGATTGAAAGACTTCTTAATACTACTTACCGTAGTTTTGACATATTGGCTTGTTTTGTGAGTGTAGAAACAGCTGGGAGTCTTTTATTTTCATTGATCTTGCAAGATTGTTTAGTAAAAGTGAAAAAAAAATACCTTTAGTCAGTTGAACTATATGTTGTGTGAGATAACAGTAGTAATGCAAATAACATTTAATTTGTAGTTTCATACAGAAGTGAGCATTTTCTAAGATTTCACTGATGAATTTATGCATTTTAAATAAACCATTACATGCTTTGTTTTGCTTTTAATTAAAGCACAGTTTAAGCTTAGGTGTTTGTCTTCCATCCTGGACAAAAATGAATTGCTAATAAAGACATTTTTGTTCTAGCTTTATCAGTGCTCAATGCAAACTAAAGGAGAGGGAGAGGGGGAGAAGAACACATTCTTAGTATTTGAGAGTTATCAATTATTCTCTATACCAGCTAGGAAATTAGGGACTTTTAGGTTGTCCAAAAATCTGACTTTTAGCTTTCAAACAGTACCTTGTTTTCTTGAACAAAACAGAGACAAATGGAACATCATACACTTAGATTTTACTTAACCTTAAGGCACTGTGAACTTGTAAGATCTTCTCTTATCGTCTTTCATAGCCACCACCATTCTTTAAAATAGTTCTTAGATAGAGAAATGCAAAGCATCATTTGATGCTCTTATGTACCACGTCCTGGTCTCTGCAGAAAACAGCATGTTCAGGACTCTAAAGGCCCAGCCAGTGCTACAGAAGCTTTATTTGCAGCACAGGAGAAAGTGACTCCTGAATTGGATGAACTTGTAAAGCTATTTGTATATAATATAGGTCCCATCCTGCTTTCCTTTTTAACCTGGATCTCACCACCTACTCTTTGAGCTTCTTTTTTTTTTTTTAATTGATTTAAGTTTTATTGTATTATGGTGAGAAAAGATACATAATTTCAGTTTATCTGAATTTGTTAACATTTAAAAACATATTTTAAGTAAATAGAATTACATCACATTCTTCTTTCCCTTTTGTACCTCAATTCCTTTCAGAGACCCCCTTCAATACCTGCAGTATCTTTTTTATTTTGTCATATTCTTTAAAATTTATAAAATATTGTAACAATAAAAATGAGTAGTATAAAAGTTGTTTGATATAAAATAAGTTAAGCACTCTTATGTAGATGCTTGTCTGCAGCAATACTGAAAATACATACGTTTTTCTCAATATAAATTTTAAATAACTCCAAACATATTAGCTGTATATTTTAAAATAATACATCACTACTAGTTTTTTAAATGAACATAAATAGATAGTCTTTTTGTTTGTTTGTTTGTTTGTTTGTTTGTTTTATATTTAGGAGACTTTAAAATCTTGGCTCTTACTGTGGTACAAGCCCAAAATAAGAACAATTTTTAGGCATTGGAGTTCATTGTAAAAAGACTGTACTTCAATGCCCCTCACATCACCAAAGGATTTTACCTCCCTAGTAGCTAAACTAAGAGTTGACAGTTCACCTGGGCCAAGGAGTGAATTGTAGGCACGATTTTTGGATACAGATTTCCTGCTATGGTCAAAGCTATTTGACTGGAGTGATTGTTTTCATTCTCAGCCCACGGAGAACAGGTTACATTCATTTAAGAAATGGTGTGTGTATTAAGATGGTCTATCCGAAATAGTGAGTGTATTAAGATGGTCTGTCCATGAAGTCATTCACCAACTGTTTTAATGAACAATGGGTCTGCTTGGAGGGAGGCCAGACATTAGGTGAGGGGAAGAATCTGGTTTATTGGCTGTGATGATTTTGAAAAGAATTCATCTCAGAGAAAGAGTAACTTATAAAGTTCTCTTCTTCAAAATTGATACAGTAGTTACAAACATCTAGCAAAGCATTCAGTCTCACTCTTTGTTGTTCTCTTATAAGCCACCTTCCAAGTTAATTGTTTATGTTTCTTTTGGCTGTATAAATAATTTTGAAATATGTAAGCTGTTCTGGAAACCATAGTATAGCGTAAAAACATCAAATAAACAATCTTATTAATAGAGAGGTTGAGATAGGAGAAGCATGACCATTATGTGGTACCCAGAAAGACACTGTCAGTTATAAACAAGCAGAAAGTGTATATGGATTGTACAATATTGGACCTATTTCTCCAATTACCAAATTAGAGAGACTATCAGATGATAGCCAACAAATTTTCAATTCCTCATACTTTTGAATTTGAGTTGATTAGGATAAGTTGGTAATATTAATTTTCATATTAAGAGATAATAAGAAAAAGAAATTGTTACTTCCTGTTGTTTTTGTTGTTAGAGGTGGAATTATGTTTGTGTGAGTTTGTTGAAAGAGTACTTTCATGCTTCTTCTAGGGTGTAGTTTTGCTCCTTATGTTGATGTTTTCCCTCTATTTTCCTTTGTAGGGCTGGATTTGTGGAAAGATATTGTGTAAATTTGGTTTTGTCATGGAATATCTTGGTTTCTCCATCTATGATAATTAAGAGTTTTGCTGGGTATAGTAGCCTGGGCTGGCATTTGTGTTCTCTTAGGGTCTGTATGACATCTGCCCAGGATCTTCTAGCTTTCATAGTCTCTGGTGTGAAGTCTGGTGTAATTCTGATAGGCCTGCCTTTATAGGTTACTTGACCTTTTTCTCTTATTGCTTTTAAAATTCTTTGTTTGTTTAGTGTATTTGGTGTTTTGATTATTATGTGACAGGAGGAATTTCTTTTCTGGTCCAGTCTATTTAGAGTTCTGTAGGCTTCCTGTATGTTCATGGGCATCACTTTCTTTAGGTTAGGGAAGTTTTCTTCTATAATTTTATTGGAGATATTTACTGACCCTTTAAGTTGGGAGTTTTCACTCTCTTCTATACCTATTATCCTTAGATTTGGTCTTCTCATTGTGTCCTGGGTTTCCTGGATGTTTTGGGTTAGGTCCTTTTTGCTTTTTGCATTTTCTTTGACTGTTGTGTTCTTAATGGTATTTTCTGCCTCTGAGATTCTCTCTTCTATCTCTTGTATTCTTTTGGTGATGCTTGCATCTATGACTCCTGATATCTTTCCAAGGTTTTCTATCTCCAGGGTTGTTTCCCTTTGTGATTTCTTTATTGTTTCTATTTCCATTTTTAGATCCTGAATGGTTTTGTTCATTTCCTTCACCTGTTTGATTGTGTTTTCCTGTAGTTCTTTAAGGGATTTTTGTGTTTCCTCTTTAAGGGCTTCTAATTGTTTACCTGTGTTCTCCTGTATTTCTTTAAGGGAGTTATTTATATCCTTCTTAATGTCTTCTATCATCATTATGAGAAGTGATTTTGAATCCGAATCTTGCTTTTCCAGTGTGATGGTGTGTCCAGGACTTACTATGGTGGGAGAATTGGGTTCTGATGATGCCAAGTAACCTTGGTTTCTGTTGCTTATGTCCTTATGCTTGCCTCCCACCATCTGGTTATCTCTAGTGCTACCTGCTCTGGCTGAATTACACTGGAGTCTGTCCTTCCTGTGATCCTTGTTATGTCAGAACTCCTCAGAGTCAAGCTGTCTCTGTAATCCTGTGATTCTGGAATCCTGGGATCCTGGGCTAATTAGAGCACCTGGGAGTACAGCTTCCTCTGGGAATTATGGGACTGGATGCAGAGTTTTTCGCCCAAGGTCTGCTGAGGGCACCAACCTAGACAGACCGTAAAGAACCAGTGCCACTGATCTGGTGGAGTTCCTGGGTGCCTGAGTCCCACTGGTCCCAGTTATTCCTGGTGCTGGGACAGATGTATCCTCCTCACCTCTGATTCTCTGATCCTGGGTGTGTTAGAGCGCCTGGGAGTGGAGCTTCCTCTGGTATTGTGGGACTGGCTCCACTTTGAGCTTCTTCAAAGCAGGGTTAAAGGTATTCCTAGTCAGCCTTTTGATCAGAGACCTATGAGTCCCTTGGCTAGACCTTAGAACAGGATTCCTTCCCAATGAGATCTCTTGTTTTCTTGGCAAAATTAAGCTTCATTTGTGCATAAGCACTTGAGCATATTACCCCAGGCTAGGTAAGACACTGTCTTAGATAATTTAAATGACAATTAAAGCGTTAATTATTAAAAAGCCAGCAGCTATCTTTAACCTGGTCCTAGCAGGAGAGAAGGTGGTACCTAAGTCAACCCAACTACTCTTTGCTGCAGTATTGCTAGTGCTCTTTCCTGTTTCAGTGTGGGAAGGAGTTTTGAGATGAGTCGGGATTAATGATTAGATTGCAAATATGGTTCACTATAATCATTAATTTCTATGTTCTCTTGTACACATGAAAAGTGAGTTGATTTCTTTAATGATTTTGGTTTTATACTTCTAGGAAAGTAAGTTCTCCTGGACAAAAAGTTAAAATTATTCAGTGACATGGGTGAGCACTCTCTGTCCTGACCAGACTGTGTGAGTTTATCTTATGTGGACAGAATTTGTTACTGATAGTCAAAAGAGTTCTGTTTCATGCAGAAATGACAGGGACCATGTTTGCAACAAAAGGAAGACAGAATGATAGGTATAGATTTTCCTCTAACACATTTTCCCCCTTGCCTTAAATGAAAGGGCTTTCTTTCAGTACCCTTCCTGTTGTAGTGTTCCTAGCAGCATAGCCCCAGGCTATTTTAAATAATACATGTCTCTAACAAGCTTGGAAAGTCACCTAGCCGAACCATATCTGGCTTCTAAATTTCTACATTGTCAGATGAGGGAAAGGCATTTTGTTTCACAAAGGTTTTTGTTATACATCAAGAGCTTTTCATAAGTACAGTCTTGCCTGCTAGTTTAGGAATTTAGCCATCATTTCCTCAGCCTCTTCTTGTGTCTTTTATGCTGCCCAGATGATTTATTGTACCCAGAAGGATGTGGTTTGCAGGGACTGGGGGATGCTTTAGAACCAGCAGCTGCTCAGCTTGAGGGCTTCTTCATTCAGTGAGAAATTACTAAAGACCTAGTATTGTCAGGCAGTCTGCTGCCCCAGGGATTTGAAATACCTTGAATCTGTGTTGGTCTCCCCACTCTCTGCTGTTTTTCCTACTTCCCAAACACCATTACCATTGTCTGGATTGTTCCAGCTTTCCTCTGGACTTCTCTCTACTGTTTCCACACTGACTGTAGTCACTGTGAGCTGTCTCAAGAAAACAAGTGTGAATTTCCATAGGTGAGCCATAGATGAACTCCTATGGTCTAACCATTCTATCCGTGTGTCCTAGTTCATGCTTTTCTCTTCTCATACCCTCCACTCTGGGTGTGTACTGCTCAGGCATCACATCTTCCCATTCTCAGGGCTCTGATCCTTCCTTGCAAGCCAGGTGATGTCCTTTTTGTAGATTCCGGTGCACAATTAGTTTCTGTCCCCAACTCTTCCAAACCAGTTCCTAGGCTGAAGAACTTCTTCTTCCAGAAGGCTATTTTTTAATCCTCTCCTCAAACTAATTGAGACCCATCTCTTAGGCCTTTTCTAACACCTCACTTATTTTCTTTATTGAAACCCTAAAAGAGTCTAATTTGGACTTGAGCGATAAGAGTTTTAAGTTCCATGAATACAAGACCATTTCTGTTAGACTCCGCACACCATTCTGGCACTTACCAGTGGTTCTGAATATGGATGCATGGGCAAGATGGTGGTGTAGTACTGAGTGCAGAGTCTAATCTGTCCTCATCCATTGTACTTTGAGAGCAAAAGATCTATTTACTTCTCAATAAATGTTAGGATGACATAAGAACAAGCTCTGCAGGAACTGTGAAGTGTAAGGTAGAAGAAAGGATACGGACAGATCTACAGTGGAACTCTGGGAAACCTAGTGGTAGATTATGTAATTTGTCTCACCTATGGAGTGACAATAACAACCCATCAGGGTACATTATAGATGCTATATGAGAAAATCAATGCAAAGTAGTAATGACTTCAACTATTAATCATGATATATCTAGAAGTTACATTATCATTCAAGATAGTTTGCTTATTTTAGTTTAATAAATATAAAAAACAAGCTGCTTGGCAGGTCATAACTATTAGCCATTTGGTCATTGATTAACTTGAAGTCTAAAAGATGGTTGGACTGGTCAGTGTGTGTAGTGCTATTAATTCCTGAAGCTGGAGTTCAGATGCTTAGTTTATGGTGAGAACCTGTGCTCCACATCACTGCCCCATGGCCTTACTTGCCATCTGATGCTTTTCTGACTATGTGCATACAGTGATAATAGATAGGCAGAAAATCCTCCATTTGAATCTTAGCACAAGATGAAGGTGGAAAGCCTCATAAGTCTTCAGGGGTTTCTCATAGCAGAGTAATCAGAAGGAAAAAGCTTTCTTGCTGGGCCCTTTCCACTTCACTCCTGTGAAGGAAATAAATGATTGACTGGAACTTTTTGCTATTGTTGATTTTCCTATTAGTCTTTTTGGAAAATCAAGAACACAACCTATTTGTAGATTCTCTACTTTGGTTCCTGTGTAGACCTCTAGTTCTTTTAAACATCAAAAAATGATATCATTCAACATCTTGTACTCATGGCTAAGATGGCTTCAGACCATCACAAGACTCAAGGAGAGCTTCACTGTCCCAGCACATGTATTTAGCACTGTAGTAGCAGAATCCTTGAACTTTTTAGTATGGGTGTCAGCCCACAGTTTTGCTGTCAGCCTGCCCCTACTTTTTAACAAAGGACATTTTGATTTGCATCATTTGTGGTATTAGTTGCAGTTTCCCAAAGTATTTTAGTGTAACTTTGCCCAACTGGCCTGACTAAATAACAGCTTTGTAAAACTTTTTTTCTTTCTTGTAATGCTCCACACTGTATTGGGATGCACTCTTGGCCAGCAGTTGTAGGTGCTGACTCCTAGTGCTCAGGAGGTGCACCCCTAACCTGCCCTGTTGGGGAAGATCTAACTGCATCTTGAATAGAAATTTACCATTGCTCTACTTTATGCCATCAATCATACCGAATGCTCTTGCATTCATTTGAGCAGACACTATTGAGCTGTGTTAGTTCTTTGCTCTGTCCTGATTCTGTCATTATCTTGGTGAATCCTGAGATTTTGGACTGTTATGTCACCAGTGATTTGACATTTTTTTTCAGCCAGATCAGCCAGTGCTTTTTTCAGTATGTGGGGTGAAAATGCTGTGAAAGCCCATGTGTTAGACTTGATATGCTACTGGTAGAGGGTAAGGTTCTCAGCCCACAGGTCTTAGAGGTTGTTATTGCTACCAGACTTCATATATTAGGCCCTAAGCTGTTGAGGGTGTTACTTGTGTTTAGAATCTGACAAAGGTAAGAAGGAAACACTAGGCCTTTTTTAAAAGAAAGAGTCCCTAAAGAGTGTGTAGCTTCAGCATCCTTCGATGGTGCACTGCAACAGTCTGACACTGAAACAGTATCTGAATAGAACCTAGAATTCAGCCTGGGATTTATGTTTGTTCCAGAATTTTTCTATTGCGTTACATATACCCAGGTGCATAGCCTTGGGCATGATAACTACATGTGTATCCCTGTTCCTCCTCAGTAAGTGGGAATATGAAAGGTTTATGGTCAGAGTTAATTGTAGACAGTGTTTCTCTGTCTTTCCTAAGAAATTTTAGGGCTGTGTAGACTTCAAAGCTACCTTTCCCAACTCTATATTATAGAAAATTGAAACATCCTACCAGACAAAGCTCTACCCTCAGGCTAACTTAATGAAAGTTTCACTTACATGACCTTTTCTATTTTGTACTTAGTGAGGCAGTCAA
Source organism: Mastomys coucha (assembly GCF_008632895.1). Classification (NCBI taxonomy): domain Eukaryota; kingdom Metazoa; phylum Chordata; class Mammalia; order Rodentia; family Muridae; genus Mastomys; species Mastomys coucha. The sequence continues at coordinate 1,012,057 of NW_022196892.1, read as the reverse complement.
AGAAGTCAGAAAAGACTTTGTGCTGCTTTTTCCTACCTCGGTCATGCCAGAAACAGCAGACCCACTTGTAGATTCTCTCCGGTTCCCTTCGTATACCTGACATCGTTTTGACCTCGGAAAGCCAGCACAATTGAGAGAATACCTGGATTTGGTATCTTCAGGTCAGGGTGACACTGGCAAAAGCTTTTGAGATTGTGTCCATTTAACCAAGCACAAGCCATTGTGGGAAATTTGCTTTCTTATCTCTCTGGTCATTTTGTTGCCTTCCCTTGAAAAGCATAATGGTCGCTGTCTCACTCCCAAGTTACTTGTAAAAAGAGATGGTATCCAAAAGCAAAGTAGTACATTATTCCATGAAATCCTTTTTTCCTTCTGTGAAATCTTTTCTGTTACTCCCTGTAAACTGCCTCAGATTGGGGGAAATGGCAGCAGCAGCAGCAGCAGCAACAGCAGCAGCAGCAGCAGCAGCAGCAGCAGCAGCTTGCTTTTCACAAGTGCTGTCTACCCAAGCAGCAGTGCATGCTTCTTTATCATTCTGAATGCATCTCAGGTCTCATCCCACCTTCTATTTTTTTCTTTTTAAAATCATCAGTATTTAAATCTCATTATTTTAATTATGTCCAATTAAATGTACTTGCATAATCAGTACACTTTGTTACATGCATTAGTAAAGGGAGCACTTTAAGATGCTTTGCATACTGACTTTCTCAACGTATTAAATTTGCATGCCTTAAAATAGGTTTCATATAGAAGTTTTAGATAGCACATGTGACAGATATATAAATCAGATGTCATATGCTTTACTTGTTACACATGCTTGTAAAATGTCTTTCCTTGTGTCTTAATTTGGCTTTCTTTCTTTATTTAAATTATTTTGTAGCACCCTTTATGTAACCAAGATATTTGTCCAAAATGAAAATGTAATACCAGCAACAGGAAAATTACACATATTTATATAATTGGAAGAATTCTTATTCTGGAAAATCATAATAAAAAGCTACACATTTTTTTAGGCTTTTTGTAGTTAGTAATTGCTTCCTACCAGTAGTCAGGGTATAAGTCAGGATCCTATGGTCTGGCCTCCATGAGTTTGAGAGACACGGACCATTTATTAGCATGGTGATTCTAGGCAAGGTACCGAACCCTCTGGGTATGACCACCTCTTCTGCACAACAGGGAAGAGATCAATATCCACTTACTGGGATTTATAACTTTTATATCTCCTTAGATGAAAGTACAGTGATATGTAATACTTAAAGCACTCATCTGAAATATTTTAAGTTGCCTAAGAAAATTTCATAGCACTAGTTCCTGAAAAGAGACCCCTGAAAGAAGCTTTTCCTAGGAGGCTTGTGTCACTGCTGACGCAGGGTCCTCTTACCAAAAGGAAAAGATTGGCAGGGACAAGGAGAGAGAGGAGCTTTCCTGCTTCAGTGTTGAAGCTGGATGTCTAACTACTGGTAGCCAGAGAGCTCATATTATAGTCTTGGTACTAGCAGCGTCCAGGTGACTACACCAGGTGTGAGAACACAGATGCATATTCTGAGGGGACACATCTGGAGACTGGAAGTTCCATGTGATTTACAGAGCTTTGTTCTTTGACACTTCTGGCTGCCCTTTCCCTTCCCTCACTGGGATCATTTAGGATGACCTAACAAGTACACATGCCGGGGCCAGCCCCAACTGGGTGTTTCTTCTTTCTTGTCGGTTCTTCTTGGAGACAGCGGACTGGGAAGAGCATAGGCAGAGGGTAAGACTTTGTCTTACGAGATTTAGGGGTAAGACTTTGTCTTACAAGAAAATTAGGGTTCCTTTATAATAAAAAGTTTACTTATCTAAGTCTAAGTTACTATGCTGTTGTAGGTGACTTGCCTTCTGTGATCCTATGAGACAAGAAACTGCAGTTTCTGGCATTTAGCACATCATCCTAAAAGAGTAAGAGATTAAGTAAAGGATTCATTGCTAGAGCCCTTTCCCTATTGTCCAGATGCCTGGGCTAGGGGGAAGTTTGGAGCAATGAACTTCTATTGAATCAAGAGAAGAGAATAACAGTCACAGAAGAAAACTTTTACATAAGTAAATATGCATAATCTCACACAAGTTCATATACAGATTCATACATGCTCATTTATTCATTATACATTTCCATTCAAACCCATTTAGGCCCAGTTTGCATGCATTCTCACAATTATATGCTTACACATACACATGCATACATTCTCACAATCACATACTTACACACACATCCATACTTGTATATGCATATGGAGCAAAAGACCAAGCACCAGTGCAGAAAGAACTCACTCATTCTAGATGAAAAATGAGCTCCAGTCTTTATTACATAGAGAAAGAAAAAGCTTCTACCCTTTTAATGCTAAATGAAATAAACCCAAGTTTGTAAGAAAAAAAACCTTTGTTTCTTTTAATAAGACTAAGTCTGCCTCGTCCATACCATGGGATCTGTTCTGTCTCATGGTAAGGAGAAGCCTGCCTGCTCCCTTTGCTTTGCACCATCTTCTTTTTTCCCCTTTCCCTCTGCATTCTGTACATTGCTGTAGTTCCTAAGTTATTCCACTCTGCATTTTCCTTCTAATCTAAAAAGCGTTCTGTCTAAAAACTTTTCTTCAGCTCAGTTCCTCTCTCAGCTCAGTTCTTCTCACCTCCGTTCCTCCTACCTCAATCCTTCAGTTCTGGCTCTTCTCTTTGTCCTCAGCCCTTAAACATCTTTCAGAATACATGATCACATGTTTAAAAGTTCAATAAAAGTTTACACAGGAAAATCATAAATTGAAATAGAAATTTACAGCAGAGAATGTTTACATGCATATCCATTAGGAGTAATTATCTAGCTAAACATCCATCATCTGTCTCAGCACCACAGGGTCACTGAAGGTTTAAAACCATAACTAAGTTATTAGTGAAGTTTTGTATAGATAAACACAATCAATATTTTATCTTCTGTCCTAGCACCTATAATAAATCATTAGTTCATTTTTTATGACCTTTGGTTAATTGTTTTACAACCTCTTGGAATGTGCTCTAAGTAGGAGAAAGTCTGGTTACCATCTAAGAGCAATTAACTGGTGACATTTGGGAGACTGGCAGAGCTCTTATCGCAGTTTTGACTATCAGAAAAGGACCTAATAGCAATTCCACTATACATGAGCTTAATAATCACTGATATAATTTTAGGAATTTTTATATGATCAACATAGTCTTAAGTCATCTATTTATCTATATAGCATCACTGTAAGACAGGACATCTTCATGGATCTGCAGAAATCTGCTCCAAAGGGGTATGATATTACTTGGTTATTATTATTATACATATAATAATAACAGGAGAAGCATATTAATAGCAGGAATCTTTCCTAAAATGAATCCCCTATAGCCTTGCTTAATAAGGGTGCACCTGTCACAGATTATATAATAATCCGAAGCAGGTCATTTCAGGATGATCACCTGCTAGTTATTAGCTTGTCCCATTATGGCTCCTGACATACACATCTCCCAATTTATCTCTTTTTCTTTTATCTCCTTTCAGAAGAATGAGTCTTCATTAGTTCTCTCTATCACCTATCTATCATCAGGAGATATATTTTCACTGATTTGCATCTCATTTGGTCCCACTGTATTTTCTATTTATTCTGATAGTTAATTGTATTCAAATAAAAGTAATTTGAAACAGCTACAAAAATATGTTATATGATTTACATAGCCTTACTAATAAAATGTGTGATCACATTTAATGTTTTCATTAATGGGACATTATATATATATGTACACATATATATCTATGTATACATATATGTATATATATAGATAGATATATACACACACCATTTATAACTCTTATAACATGAAGATGCTCTTTGTTAGTACATAAGTAATATCATGGAATTTATCTGGCTTTGATTAACTTGGCAAATATAACATACAAGGAAAATTCCTACTATGGGGAAATATAGCCATAGTTTTTGATTTTGAAAATTTTTCTATTAGTTATGGGTCTTTAAAATGAAATTTATTTGTGTGTATATGTGTGCATGAGGGTAGGTCCCCTGAAGGCTAGAGGCATTAGGTCTCCAGGAACTGGAGTTACAGGCAGTTGGTGAGCCATCAGACACAGGTGTTAGGAATTGAACATGGGTCCTCTACAAGAGCAGTACCCACTCTTAACTGATGATCCATCTCTAGCCCCTAATAGTGGGCATTTGAACATATAGATTGAGATACTTAGAACATTTAGTTGAGTGCATTTTACAATAGTGTCTATGGAATCTTTATGGCATTTATGTCACAGTGGTCATCTTTCTTCTGTACCTCTACAACCAGCCCACTCTAACCAGAGCATGAGATATTGGAGTCCTGAGCATTCTGTATTCAGATGAGGCTATCATTAACTTTGAATTTTTTGATCCCATTTGTAAAAGATACTGCCAAGATATTACAATAGATTGCAGCAGAGCTAATTGAACTATGCATTATTTACAGATAGATAACATAATACCTGATCCACAGCAATTATTAGATGGTAGTTTCCTGTTGTTATTTCTAAACCTTTGAACTCCTTTTGCTGTTTTCGGTTTGTTCTGTTGTGTGCTCTGGTAGCAGGGAGGAGGATAAGTGTGAAGACAAAGGTGGTTCAAAGTTGGTAAGGTCGTAATAGTCACATTTAGGATTCCATTAATAGAAAGAAAGCTTCAGAGCCAGGTAAAAGAATGTTTAAAATGATGTGATAATAATTTTTAAAGGGGTCTGTATTACTTCCGTTACTTCAGAAGCAACAATGTAACTTTCCACTTTCAAATCTTACATACATAGTGAGATGAGCATGTTTATATGTTTAGGATGAGAACAGGAGCCAGTGCTTCACCAAAAGGTTGAGATCCACAGGTATAATTCAATCATCTCTTTAAAGCTGGATAGTAAGACTCTGTTTACTGAAAATGACATTGCAAGTATTGATCACATTCAAATTCTATTTAAGGTAACTGGATATATGCTTTAATTTAAACAATGATTAGAATCTCTATTTTAAGTTATGAAAGTTAGTCTTGGGCATTCTGAGCTCCATCCAAGCTCTCTACAGAGGTGGTTGTCACTGGGCATCATGGACTTTTCTGGGGCTGATCCTAGCTAGCTCTCCCTCCTTAGCTTACTCCATTCCCCTCACTTGCTGTTGTCACTTTGGTACTGAATGCTTTACATACTCTTGTGTTGCTGCCTCAAGTTTTCATCCAATCTAGTTTTATTCCTTCACCTTTTACATATTAGCTATTCTCTAAGGGCAAAGCAGACTGTATGTTACTGTTCTCCTGCAATAGAAAACCTGACCAAAGATAAAGGTTTGTTTTGGATCATGGTTCAGAGGGGATGTAGTCCATCATGGCAGTGAAGGCACAGCAACAGGAGTGTGAGGCCAGACTGCCAGTTAGGAAGCAAAGAGAAAACAGGAGGATGGGGGGCCTGGTATTCAACCTTAAAATCCACCCCCAGGAACACACCTGCCCCAGTAAATCTCCACTCCCCAAACAGTGGCACCAACTGAGGACCGAGTGTTCAAACATAAGCCTATGGGGAGCCAGTTCTTATTGGTCAGATATTGATCCTCTCAGGTTATTCCCTGGGTCCTCTGCTTGTCATAAGTTTCTGCTTTCTAGGCATCTCCATAGTTGTAGACATGATTTCTTTGAAGGCAAGGACTACATCTTAGACATTATTTGTGATCTCCATAGTACCAAGAAGAATTGTATGTGCATGGTGAATTCTCAATGAAATTGGTTGTATTGTGCTATAGTGAAATGTTTTGATAAACTGTATGCTGCTATAAGTAGAAAAAACAAAGAAGAAAAAGGATCACAGAAAATAGACAAAAATGATTAGGACAGGGCTTTGGTCAGCTTTCCTTCCTCAGTCCTGTGGTTCTGAAAAACTAACGAGTGGCCATAATTCCACTTTCCACTATCCCTCCCATGTATGAAGCAAGTTTCTCCTAGTCACACTTCACAGGATGACAACTGTATCAACAAGGAAGGTTACATATGGGGAAGGAGAAGGGAATTTCCTCAAAATGGTCATAAAAGTGATTTTCAAGGCTGGACTGAAGCTATGGAGCACAGCGTGTAGCTGAGAGGAAAACTGTTGCTAAGCCTGTAGTAGAACTCCCCGAAGACTACTTTAATTAAATCCAAGCAGTTTCCCTGTTTATTGGAAGACTTTACTGATCTTATGTTTTCTATCTGCTTCATACTTAAAAGGCTATTACAATAAACGGTTCAGAACAATGACAATGAATTCTCAGTATAGTTGGAGGTGGGCTGCATTTGTTAGCAGTAAATAGAAGCAGCTGCTCTGCCTAATCCAATCTCTCTTTTCCCCCTAAGGTTAAATGCTATTGATTTATAATATGGAAATAAAATATCTGAGCATTATTAAAAGTAGTACATTATTATCGATATGCCACAGTGATTTCAAATAAATATACAAATCAGCCATATTGTCACAAGTGATGTGTTAGCATACATAAAAACCTTTAGCAGCTCAGTCTTCAGTTATAAGCAACCCATAAATCTTACCAATTTCCCGATTTCCAATAGAATAAAAATGCTGAGGCCCCAAAAGTTTCTCTTATTCCCCCCTCTCTCTCTGTGTGTGTGTGTGTGTGTGTGTGTGTGTGTGTGTGTGCTGTATGCACATATGTGGATGCGTTACCTGTGCCACACATATGGAGGTCAATACAAGAAATCAGCTATCTTTGTCTGTCACCTGCAGTTTTGAGAGTGAGTCTCCCTAACTGGAAGCCTGGAGGTTCACCATCTCAGCACCCAACAAAAACTATGATCACTATTAATGCATATAGAATATGCTGTGATTCTGTGCCTGCCCTCATATGCACACATACTCATAAGAGCATGCTAGGAGGTCTTTTTAAAAATATAGAGCTTTAACTTTAATTCTCCAAAGGTGCATAACCTAAGAAGAGGATGGAGGGAAAGAAACTTTACCCAGTGCCAGCAGTGGCCTCGGTTCTTATTTGTTCTGCAAACACTTTAGCTGAGAGAATTCTGTGGATCCTGACACAATCCATTGCTGGTTGATCTCTGGGGGCTATTGTAGCTTAAAGGATGGGAGGAAGGAGGAGAGAAGAGACCTGATCATTCCTCCTCAGGCGCGTGCACACATTGTACCTTTGTGGTGTTCATTGTCTCTAGGTCCCAGGCTTTGACCAAATGCAACTGAGATGGCTCAGTGTGATTACCATAGAAAGAATACTTGGATTTCTGAACGAGCTGTTCTTGTGAAGCTCCTGTGCCTGCACACACTGTCTAGTTATAAAATAAGTGCTTCAGGGCCATTTTCACTATTGGTGCAGCCCAGGCTAGTGACTCTGACATAGTTGGTATCAGCAATGCCTAGTGAAATCAACCATCTCACGATCAGCACTACCACTACAACCACAAGCAGAAGCTATACATGATGCAGCCCACACACTGTGTACACCACACATGTCTAAACTGTTAGTGTCTATATTCTATATGCTGGAGATTGTGGGTCCCTGACTCCAATATGATTTGCAGTGTGCCCACATTTCACTAATAACAGCCAAAGAAGTTACAGAAGTATTACACTATGGTGCATAACTAGAAATAAACTCAGCATTGTACAACAAATTGATACCATAAGACACTTTTTAAGAGAAAGTCACTAACCAAAAAGAACTAGCCCATAAAAGTGCTAGAGAACGCCCTCCTACCAGGTATCACCATAGTAACATAAGAAATGTGAAATACCCAGGAGTTATTATCCATCCTAAAGATGTTAACTCTAGTAACAGGCCCCCAAAGTACCTGAGTAGATGAAATGCCTAGTAAATAGAAAAATGACTTGAAGACGCTCACTAAGATTCTGTAGATTCTATATAAACAGTTAAACGTGGAAAGGAAAACAATTCAGGGTGTGAGTGAGAAGTTCAGTCGAAAGCTTCACCCACAGACTAGATGGAGCAAATAGATATTGGAGCTTTACACGATTTTCAATTTTTTGTATTCTATAAGGGGTAGGGGCAAAATGAGGGGAGCACTCCAGGTCCTCAGAATATGATCACATTAAATGACTAAGATCTATTTCTGCCATGCCTAGAGAAGAGGGAATTAGGATTAAGAACATAGAAAGTCTATTGAATTAAATAATAGCAGACAACTTCCCTTATCTTGAAAACCACACAGCATATATGCACAGGGGGCTTGTAAAACCCCAAGTAGACTTTTGACCAGAAAACGTCCTTGCCATAACTCATCAAATAGATAAGAAGGACCTATTTAAAAGCCCTTAAGAGAAAATTACAAAGGAAAACTCCCCTAAGCTAATAGTGGATTTCTCAGTAGAAACTCTATAGGCAGGGAAAGCATGAGCATTAGTTCTCTTGTTGGTGTGACAAAATGCCCAATAAAGGCAAGTTAAAAAGGAAGAGTTGGGGATGGAGAGGTGGCTTGGTGATTAAGACCGCTTATTGTTCTCTTAGAAGCCACAGGTTTGTTTCCCAGCACCCACATGGGAGTTCACAACTATCTCTTAACCCCCTTCTCAGGAGTCTAATACCCTTTTTTGACCTCCCTGGGTAGCAGGCACACATTTGATACAAATATGGGTATGCAGGCAAAAACACTAATACATATAAAATCTTTAAAAGTGATAGATAGATAGATAGATAGATAGATAGATAGATAGATAGATAGATAGTTTATTTTAGTATATAGTTGGAAGGGATACAGTTTATCATGACCAGAAAGGTATAGTGGCAGAAATCTGAGGTGACTCCCACAATCAGAAAGCAGAGAGGAATGCTACGTCTCGATTTGTTTCCTCCTTTTTACTTAAAGGGAACCCTAGTCCATGGAATGGTACTGGCCCATTAAGATTAGGTCTTCCTTTCAATTAAGGAAGTACCCTCATAGATACAATGGGAGGTAATTCAGTAAAACTGTCAATGAAAATTAATCATCATAAGTCCACAGCTTGTCAACCTGAAACCCAAACATATCACTCTTCCACTATTACCGGATGGAAGACTTCTATTTCAACCCTGAGTGACAAAATAATTGTCAACTTAAGTTACTGTATCTGTCAAGGCCGCTCTTCAAAAGCAAATAAGTAATGAAGACTTTCCAAGACAAGTGAAATCTGAAGGATTTTGTGTCTATGAAACCAGCCTTATAAAAGGTGTTTGAGAGATTTGTGGATCCAGAAAGGGAAGGAAGACAGGTTGATAGTTTAGAACGTATAACTTACTCAAAAGACAAATACAAAATAAAATAGAAATCATCATATATTATCAATAAAGTAAATCATCAGTCCACAAGCAAGAAAAGAATCAAAGAATATTCAATATAAGTAGAAGAAAATCAGTAAAATGGCAGGCATAAGTATATACCTTTCAGTAATAATTTTAATCTACAAGAAGTCATTAGTAATTCTCTCAGTAAAAGATATGGACTGGCTAAATAGTTTAAAAAGCAAGACCTAACAATTATCTACAGAACAAGAACTTATTCACTAGCCAGCACACACAGACTGAGGGTAGGAAAGTATATTAGCAGGCAAATAGAATACTCCAGCCAGCAGAAACAGCTCATATGTTTCACATAATTATATGTGAAAAATAGAGAATTTAAGGTAAACACAGAAGATGTTAAGGGTCACTAAATAATAAAGGTAGCAAGTCATCAAGACTATAAAGATGGTATATCTTTATATACCTCATGTTGGCAAACTGAGGTTTGTACAGCAAACACTATTAGACCTAAAGGGAGATATGGGCTGTAATATAATAATAGAGGGCATATTAAGACTTTGCTGTCATCAGTAAGTAGATCATATAGACAAGAAAAAATGAAGATCCATATTAAACTATACTATAAATCAATTGGATTCAGTGAACATTTGCAGAAAATTCTATTTGACAGCTGTAGAACACATTTTCCTTTTATTGGTACACAGACTATTCCCTGGAATAAATATGTGGTTGGCCACAAAACAGGTTTTTAAGAACTCAAGGTCATAGCGTGTTGCTTTTCTGATCACAATGGAATGAAAGTTTGTGGGGTGGTGGTGGTGGTGGTGATGGTGGGTTTTTGTTATTTTGTTTTGTTTTGTTTTGTTTTTCTTTTTTTGGGTTTT
>NW_022196892.1:988518-1001785 GCF_008632895.1 Mastomys coucha | reverse complement strand
TTGGTTTTTTGGTTTTTTGGTTTTTTGGTTTTTCGAGACAGGGAGCCCTGGCTGTTCTGGAACTCACTTTGTAGACCAGGCTGACCTCTATCTCAGAAATCCACCTGCCTCTGCTTCCCAAGTTCTGGGAATAAAGGTGTGCACCACCACTGAATGAAAATTCACAAGAGAAACTTTAGAAATTTTAGAATACATGAAGATGTAACAAGATACTTCATTTTTTATTTTTGTGAGATCAGGTTTCTCTATGTAGTTAGCTGGCCTGGAATTTACTATGCAGCCTACGTTTGTCTAGAATCATAGAGATCTACCTGTCTCTGCCTTCCAAGTACTATGATTCAAGATATGTGCCACCATGTCAATCATATGGCACTTTTGAGTAGTCAGGTGGATCACTGATATCAGAAGGAAAAAAAATGTTTAATTCCTAAGAAAAGAAACATGGCATTCCCAAATCTATGATTACAGCAAAAGTGGTATTAAGTATTTTGTAATATCGAGAACTTACATGAGGAATTAAAATGTTCAACTGAATAGTTGTAGTTACTTAAAAAAGCAAGAACAAACCAAACCCCAAAGCAGTAGAAGGAAGCAAATGGAGATGTGGAGATGGCTCATTGAGTAGCCTGAGCTTGAATTCCTGGAACCCAAGTAAAGCCAGATGCATTTGTACCTGCTTAATCCAGCTTCTGGATGAAATATATTGAACATGACACTAAAATGTGGAATCCCATGTTCATAGGTTAGAAGGATTAATATTGTCCACATTGCCCAAAGAGAACTACAGGCTTCCCATCAGAACAGCACCAGAAAGAAGCAATTGTGAAGTTTATATGGAAGCACAAAAGACCCTGTATTAAACAAATACCACTGCAAACAAAAAGAGTAAAACTCACAATATATTATTTCAGGACAGTTTTCAGAGCCATAGAAACCACAGCATCCTATATTGGCATTAAACCATACAACCCAGTAGAAAAGACTAGTGGCCCCAGAAATCAGGCCAAAGATCTTCAACCTTTTGGGTTTTTATAAAGTTGCCAAAATATATGGTAGAAAAGTCTCTTTAAGAAGTCTTGCTGGGTAAACAAAGTATGTACATGTCAAAAGTTAAAATTTGTTCTCACTTACCATATACTAAACCAATCAATACAGGCCAAAGACTTAAAATAAGACCCAAAACTCTGAAAGTAACTAACAGAGAGTTAGTTACTCTCTGTTGCTGTGGTAAAGTACCATAAACCAAAAGCAACTTAGGGAAAGAGGCCTATTTTAGCTTATGGTTCCAGATTGATAGTGTGGTAATTTGAATAAGAATGGCCCTATAGGTTTTAGGTATGGGATATTGCTGTCATAGGCCTGACCATGCTTTTGCTTGGAAAAATATGAAACACTTTGGGACTCTGGACTACAAAAGGCAGTTGAACAGTTTAAGTGAGGCTTAATGGACCATCATAGTAGGAGCATGGAAGACCAGGTGCTGAGGGTGATTTGACCTGTAGGGGCCGCTTAAGATGTTTTCAGAAGAGAAGAATATTGGTAAGTGGTCCAGAGACCATTCTTGTGATATTTTGGCAAATAATGTGGCTGCTTTTTGCTTTTGTCCAAAAAGTCTTCCTGAGGCTAAATTGAAGAGTTGGATTAATAGCATTGGCAGAGGAAATGTTGCAGCCGACTGATATTGACTATGTTGCCTGGTAGTGACCACTTTTGTGCAGATCTATAATGAAAAGGAACACACTGAATAAGGAAAAATGTAAACTATACAGTTTGAGGAGAAAAGGAGCACAAGGCAGTATCCTTTGTTCAAGGAGCTGAGTTTAAAGGAGAGCCTGATGGAATAAAGGGACTGGTGACCTCAGGTCAAGACTCCACCTAACTCAGCTTCCAGCTTATGAGAAGGAGTTAAAGAAAAGCTTAAGGAATGGAGAAAACCACTGGAAACAGAAAGCTGATGCACATGGAATGGAATTAGGGGCCATGTTCTAGTACTAGCAAGCAGTAGAACTCAGCAGCTTTTGACCATATGGTTCTAGCCTTCTAGTCACGGATACAAGAAGGGAGATTGGAATCTCCCTCCACAGCTAAGAAACACTGTCAAGGCCAGACATGTGTCAAGAGAGTGTTTATATGGGGGCCCAGAGAGGCCCTTGAGTGAAGCTATGAAGGTGAAGTCTGGACTGCCACGATGTTAGAGATGCCCGAGCCATGGGATACTTGTTAGGATAGCTGTAGATCTGGCGTGGAAACAGCCCAAGAGAGAGAAATGTTCACTCAACAGAGCTGAAAGAAGTTGAAGATATGAAGAGCACTTTGATGTCAGACAGGGAGATGCAGAGTTGAGAGTTTGCCCTGTTGGTTTCCAGTCTTTGGTCTAGTATTTCGTCATATGCTCTCTTTACTCCCTTTTGGAATGGCAATGTTTATTCTTTGCCATTATATGTTACAAGTATGTGACTTGCTTTTTAATTTTGATTTTACAAGAAAAGATTTTGACCTTTTGACTTTTAAACAGTTTTGTGACTGTGGTAGACTTTGGGGAGTTTTGAAGTTGAACTAAATGCATTTTGCATTATGATATGACTACAACCCGATGGTGGCCAGGGAGTGGAGTGTAATGGTTTGAATAAAATGGCCTCCATAGGCTCAGAGATTTCAATGCTTGAGAAGGATTAGAGATGTGACCTTGCTGAGATAGGTGTAGCCTGTTGGAGGAAGTATGCCACTGGGATGGGCTTTGAGGCTTCAAAAACCCCAAAGTACCTTTTCTTCCTGCTTCCTTTAGGTCTAGATATAGTACTCTCAACTATTTCTCTAGCACCATGTCAGACTGAGTACTGCTATGCTTCCTACCATAATAATAATGGACTAAACCTCTGAAAACTGTAAGCAATTCCAAATTAGATGCTTTCCTTTTTAAGAGTTGCCATGGCCACAGCATCTCTTCACAGCAATAGAACACAGGCTAAGATACATACTGCCCATCAGGGTAGGGAAGCAAGCATGGCAGCAGAAGCCAGATGGTAGAATCTTCTGCATGTAGGGAGCAGAGAAAGCACAGAAAATAGTGAATGATTCTGAACTTTGACTATGCAGAGCCAGTCTGCCTTGATTAATCATGAAACTTTGTATATGATTGAGGTAGCCTTAGGATCCCAGACAACAGAAATACATCACTTAGGACAAGAGTGGCATCAGAGAGTCAGTTTAATGAAAACTTTGACTACTGTTTACTTCTGAATAACAGTAGAAGTGCTCAGAAATGTCTACAGACGATACTGGCAGGAGGCTCTTCTGTGTACTCACTAAAGAAAGACATTCATCCACATACACTGAACAACTTTCAAAATCATTTATCTTTGACACAGTACTATGCTGTATGCTATAGACATCCCATCCTTCATTGCTGCTATGGCTGTGATCCAGGATTACTTACTATATATAACACACATGTCACTGTGGAGTGGTTTCTAGTCTTTCTATGTCTTCTGCGTCAATGACATTTTGTAAAGTACAGGTCAGTTATTTTATAGAATGTCCCGTACTTGGTATATCTGCTATTTGATTTTGGTTAGAGTCCTGGTTTGCATATCTGGCAGGAATTTTATGCAAGTACTATATCCTCCTCAGTAGATTCCAGGAGGCTGCTGGCATTCATGTGGGATGAAGTTTCAGTCACTCAGTTAAAGTGTTATCCATCACATTGTCTCATAGTGCAGTTACTATACAGCTAGTCATTTGTGGGGCCCACGTACAGTCGGGGACCACATAAACGCCTTTCTCCTTATCCACTACCTTTATCATAATGATTTCTGCTGAAAATAATTACTACTAGGAGGGCTATAAAATAATCTGAATTTTAAGTTCTCTTCTAGTGATGCAAATGAGAGCCAAGTGTGGTAGTCTTGGCTGTCTGCCTAGCGTATTTTGTCAAATGTTTCTCTCTCTAAATCACCTGAATTTTGCTTATGTACCTCCCCCATCAGCAAATTGTGTATCTAACAAAACTGGTCATAACGCAGGTCCTAGAGTGGTGTTTAATTGATAGGAGTCCTTTTCTTTCATGTTTGCTCTTGAGGAGTGGGAATCTGACACACACTCAGCCAGTTTAAGGGAGCTTTAGGGGTTTTGTTTGGGATGTTGGACTGGAAACACCTCTTTGCAACTGGACTCATTATTTGACAGGGTAAAATTAAGGCTGTGTATCAGAGGAAAGGTGTGTCACTAGTGACAGTTTTGAGCCTGGAAGTCAGTCGGTCTCGAAGTTCTGTGGTGGTCACTGATGTGAGCTATTACAACAGTTTTAGATGAGCTTGCTTGTGTTGGGTTAGATCTGTTGCTCCTGGAGGCAAATAAGCACTAATAATTTTTACTTGGCATTAAAAAAAAAAAAAAGGTAGGAAAAATGGATGAAACCTTTTCAGCAGCCAGCAAAAACTAAGTGCTTTTCCTTGTCCTTGCCAGCTTGGTGACAGAAGCATGGCATAAGCTTTGAGGAGGTTACAGTGGCAGAACAGTATGGATCCCATCTACCCATGGTCCCATCTACATAGGCATGAATTTTTAGTAGGGATGGCTAAGGCTGTGGAGAAGGGCTGGCTGCAGTTGGACTCAGTTACCTCATTCATTCATTCATTCATTCATTCATTCATTCATTCATTCATTCAACATGCTGACTGGAAACAGTGAGAGACCAGACACTGGTGTGTTATGGCCACATGAAGCGCAGGGAAGTCATCACAGGTGATGCCTTGATTACAGTCAGGCGTGGAAACCAGCATTTGAAAGCTTTGATGCATTCATTGTCTCTCCTCCACCCTTCCCATCTTCCTCTCTCCTGTTCTTTTCCTTATCCCTCTTTGATTTCTCACCCCTCCCCCACTTTCTTCCTGTCTCTTTTTTTTCTCGTAGCCTCTTCCATGTTTCTGGTTTATTTCAAGGTTCACCAACTTAATTTTATAACAATTAATTGAGAGCATGGTAGTTAATTAAGACACTTAACATACCCACTTGTGTCCATTCATATACAGATAGTTGCAGTAGATCTGCGGGTAAGGATTTGGAGCAGGAGCTAGGAGGGCTTTTGAAGTTAACTATTAAAAATAATTATAGCTGCCACAACAAGCTGAGAGCATCATAAGTAGAATGTTTGGCCCATAATGCCTTTCTTCTTCCCTCTCAGGACAGCCCTCTCCATATTAATATGTCTTTTTTTCTTTGAATTTGAATTCAAGAAATTGAATTTCAAGAATTTGAATTCTTGCTAAGATGTCAGATATAATAGCTCTATCCTGAGGGTTGGAGTAACCAATCCCACATTTTTTCTCATTTCGTAGAGCATGATACCTCTACCAACAACACTGGATCTGAACGTTCCTATGCCTCACTCCACTACTCAGACAGAAAAAATGGTCCCAAAACACATATTTGAACAAATTGTGTAGATGACACTGATATAACTGAATTTAAAGAACAACTGTCATTCTGTTGATACAGAGCTGCCCAGTATCTGACTTCTTACCATCCTCCAGCCCTAGCTATTGTCTGGTGTATGCATGTAGAAACCCATTCAAGAATTCCTCACACAGTGCTTCATGAGTGAACCCCAGGGTCTGGCTTCTAAAAGTTTAGGTCAGACTCCCAGCAGTACAGAGATTGCACCCCTCAGCTTTAGACCTGTGTCTTAGGGTTTTATTGCTGTAAAGAAACATCATGACCATGGCAACTCTTATAAAGGAAAACATTTAATTGAGGCTGGCTTACACTTCAGAGGTTCAGTCCCTTGTACTCATGGCCAGAAGCATGGCAGCCTGCAGGCAGACAAGGTGCCGTAGAAGGAGCCTAGAGTTCTACATCTGGATGGCAGGCTCAAGAAGTGAATGCTGCTTTGGGCATGGCTTGAGCTTCTGAGATCTCAAAGCCCACCCTGCAGTGGCATACTCCTGCAACAAAGCCACACCTACTTCAACAAGGCCACACCTCCTAATAGTGCCAGTCCCTATTGCCAAGCATTCAGACCCTTGAGTCTATGGGAGCCATACCTATTCAAACCACCACACCAAGAACAGATGCCAGGTGTCCAGCATTTTAAAGACATTTCCTTACCTATCATCAGAAGTTCAAGTGTACAGGAGGCCACTTGTAATTTATTTAGTATAATGCCCTATTTCCACCTTTGTGGGAAGCTTTTCAGGAACAAGACAAGGCAGATGACAATCAATTGCTGTAAGATTGTGAAGCAAGGCAGATGCGGCGAATCAATTGCTGTAAGATTCGATGAGCTGTTGCTAGGAGCAAACTCTTGCTTCCTAATCCCTCTCCATGTCCCTGCTCTTCTTCATATGCATCCTTGCCCAGTTTCTGCTTCTTCCTCACCTCATGTGTCTTTCCATCTCTTTTTACTCTTTATTGCCCTATGCTTTCTACTTTCTGTGTTGTCACTTGCTGGATCCTCTTGCCTGTCCTCTCTCATGTCTACTTTCAGGAGGAAACTTACTCAAGGGGACAACATTACTGTTTGAAAGCCCCAGGAGATGCTAAAGGACATGTCTACCACCCTGGATGCTAACCTCAGACATTTTAGGCCTCCAAAGAAGAGAATCCAGGTACTGAGACTGCTCTCTCTTTTACTCACTCAGCACGTATCAACTTTATTTATGTTCATCAGCTCTCAAGCCTGCCCACACCCCAACAGACACACATGCATTTCAATCAGAACAATGATTGTATTGCTATGTACTGATAAATGGGTAGCACCTGTCTCTTGGTTGGGGAGGGGGGACTCTCACATACAGCACTTGCCAATTCCTGTGTTGTAAATACTCCCACCACAGCTGATTGCAGGCTGTTAGCTGGCTATCAGCCATGAGGACCTGGATGAAGATGCTCATAGTGGAGTCTCATAAGTCAGTCAGGTCTATCTCTAGACCACAGGAAGGAAGAGTCCTCATTTGCACCATGACTCCATAAATACATGTTTGAGGTTAGCCATCAATGTGTGCATTGCTGTAATTTGAAACAGCAGATGACTGTTCACACTCCAACAGACTCCTTTTTCAGAACCGCCATAGAAATAATTAACAGCAGCAGTATATGATAATTGTCACAGCACTACCTTTTAGTCTGATTAAGTACAATCCAACCGCAAACACTGCCAAAAATATTTAAACCTTTCACTGATTTGCAAACTGTTACTCCCTCTCTCATGTGTCTGAGCTCAGTCAAAATATCACTTAAATTGACATAACTTTTTGGAATATAAATGTCATAAGATTTTCATTAATATTCAGTTAAAAAGTAAAATATCACTCAGTTACCTTATTTCTCATATTTACATTTTACATCATTTTGGTGGGCTTTTATTATTCTTAAGTAGCTTCACATTCTGTTTTATGATACATTCTTTCCAGCAATAGCTGTGCATACAGATGGAAATGTTGGGAATCTGGATTGGGCTGATTTTTTTTCCATTCTGTTATGTGATTGATCTGGTCAGTGAACAAGAAATTCTTCGAGGCCATCCATCACTCCAGGCAGCCGCTGAGCTAAACCTTCTAACTCACTGCTTCCAGTCAGTCATGCAAGATCCGGGTTATAAATATTGAATGCACAAACAACTGTTTAAATTAGCTCTCCTATCTGTTTTATGCAATTTCAGGAGATGAGCAAGCTGATATGTTGTTTAGCAGCAAGAAATAGAAAACAGTGAATTCAGCATTACCCTTCCATACATCACAGAATTCATCCTGTTGGCAAATATTTGGATCAAATTAATTCTTATTACCTTAAGTTAAATTAGAATTAAGGCCTCCAAGCATGGAATTTATGTAGCATTTTTTTTTTGGATATTATAGTTGAACAGTAGGACTGTTAGTAAATTTAGCAATCTGTCATATATATAGTAGCCAATTGTTAAATACTTCTGTGAATTTTGTTACCTCGTTACAGTAACAAAAACAGGGTAGTATTTGGAAAATATTTGGGCAGGAAGGAAAATAGCAGCTGGCTTGCCCGCACCGTTATGGTGAGCGTGTAGAATACTGAGCTCATGCAGGTGTCCGTGCTTCTGTCGGAGTTGTAGCAAGCATGCTCACTTTCACTGCAATTGATATGCATAATAGATAAAATACCAACTGTCTGCTTGGACTCCTAGAAGGCTTTTTGTATGCAATAAAAATTTATGTAAACTTCCCAAATCTCCGTGTAATATAATTTATTACTCAAATTATATTATGCTGGGATAATACAATTTCAAGTAAAAGATGTGTGCCTGTGCCTTCATTAATAGCAAAAACAAACTGATTCCTGAGGAAAAAATTATTTGTCTCACTTCCTGGGATGGCAGGGGTTTCAACAGCTAGGCAGTAGAATTTCAGCTTCACAGGTTAGTGGGTCAGGCTGCTGTGACGTTGTTCACTTCCAAGACTCATTCCCTCTTTTCTTGAAAAGTGTTGGTCAAGATAGCCATAACTCCAGCTTCTTCTGGCCATTGAAATGTAGCTGAAGCTTTCTGGCCAGGGCTCATTACCTTGGCCAGAAGCAGGTTACGTGGCTGTCTCTAGCTACACCAAAGTCAAGGAAGGTGACTAGTTGAGTTGGGTCTCTGGCTGTCCTGGCCAACTCAGCTGCCTGCCCCGTTTATCTGACAACTCAGCTGCCTGCCCCGTTTATCTGATTACTTTGTTTGGTTGGCTTTGGAGCTTTGCTCTTTTCTCCTTTTTGCTTGAATTGTGGCTATGATGCAAGAAGTATGGCTGCACTGCCTGCCTACGGAGACCCAGGGTGGGATGCTCGGACAGGAAACCCAAAGCTAGGAGTCTCCTGCTGTCCGACAGGCTGAAGCCTTGGACTGCTTCCCCCCAGATTTGAGTGAGTCAGCCTCATTCTCATTTCAAATATTATTGCTGATGTTATTGGAGGCTAACACTTTCCCAAGGGTGGAATACTTTTCTTCCTCGGTTAATATCAACATCTTCTTGATACTGTGCATGTGTTTTGTTTTTTTTAAACACAACCCACAGTGGAATTTTAAAGTCAGAATTCACCTGTACTTATGTGGAAATGAACTAGGCCAACAGTGCTTTATTACTAAGCCTTGTCACTTACAAATGAGTACTATGAATTACTAATAAGTATTTATGATGATGAAAGTTACAACTGTGGAGAAGTCAGGAAAGTTTCTTTATCTCTGTGGGCTCATCTTTCAAATCTTACTTCTTTCCTTTCTTGGCCCATTCCTGTCTTCCTCATTGTTGAGTGCTCCTAGCCCAGGGAAGGAGACCAGTTTCTAAACAGTATGGCAGCATGGCATGCTCCAGAAGTATTGTCAAGCATACCAAGCTGCTTTTATTATTTGCTGGCCTGAATGAATCCAAGATCTCTGATGTGGTGCTCGCAGGATTTTTCATTCTGGCTCAAGTTGTTACGTCCAGCTAAATCTACAGCCAACTCCTTTTCTCTATCTTCTATAGGGCCCAAACTGTCTATAAGACTATTGGACTCTCAGATCCACAAACCTTATAGCCTTGGGACTCTTTCAAGTTCTTACTTCTGTACCCATTCTCTCCATCTGTGAAATGTCACTGCCTCTTTTAAGCTGAGTTAGACTATCCTTCGCCCTGAAGCTGGCTCTTCCATTTGAATGAAACCGCATCTACTGTGGTTTCTATAACATTCTTTATATGTTCTGTAACAGCATTTATTGAGTTGATTCATAGTTATTTACAGGTCTGCCTTTTCTAGTAGACTGTGACTTCCACTTAGAGATGAGCTGTGTTTTAATTTTCCGCTCTGGTATCTAAGTCAGCATTTGGAAAAGAGTAACTATTCAGAATTTGAAGGACATTTTATTTTCTAACAAGAAAACAAGTTTGTTTGGTTTATTTTTATTTTTTGTTTTTAGAAATGCTTGTAGAAATATAATTTTAGAAAAAAAGTAATTTTAAAATCTCACTACTCCTTCACTGAGTACTAAGACTATGCAATTATTGAATGCTACCTAGAGAAAAACATGCTGCCCATGGTTCATCGTCCTCAGTTACTCAACAGTGAGCCACCCAGGTCATTGCTACACACATTTTCATTAACCCACCATTGTGGTTTTCTTACATCCATATATGTTCCAGTGATTCACGTAGCATATGTGTGCAAAGATGCCCTAGAGTTCCCACAGGGATTGGTTCTAGGACTCCTCAGACACCAAAACCTGGTTGTGTTTGTATACAACCTACATGCATCTTTCCATATATTGTGAATCATCTCTACATCACTCATAATAGTTAATAAAGTATAAAAGCTATGTAAATAGTCATGCTGTCCTGTTGTGTGTGTACAATCAAAACAGTATTCCCAGCAAATATTTGAATCCACAGTTGGTTGAATCCTCGGGTATAAAACCTGTAGAGTCAGAGGACTGACCATATAAAGAAAAGTAAAACCTAAGACAAAAGGAACTCACCTCCAGAAAGAGAACACTCCTTTCTCTTTCAAGCCAAGTCTGCTTATGGCTGGGCTGAGCTTGGGCTTTACCTAGCTTCAGTTTGATCCAGTTCATTGCTGCTTCAGGTCTTTTGAGGAAGAGGTCAGGTCCCTCCCTTTAGCAGACATAGAACTCCGACTCCAGGTGAAGTTTTAGCAGATATACACGTGTGTGACAAATGTTAGTATCTTCCTCTGTTTTACAGTTCAGATGCCAGGTCCTTGGACCACTGGTACTCTTTGTCTATATCATCAGTACCTGGAGACCCAGGTGTCACTGGAATTCTGTTGTCTATGATCTGGTCCTTCCTGGTTGTGCTGGCTAGTTTTATGTCAACTAGACACAGATTCAGTCATTTTGAAAGAGGGATGCTCAATTGAGAAAATGCCTCCATAAGATTTGCCTTTAGTACAATTTCTTAATTAGTGATTGATGTGGAGGGCCCAGCCCATTGCGGGTGGGCAGTGGCCATCCTGTAGTGAGCAGAAGGCCAGTAAGCAGCATTCCTCCATGGCCACCATCAACTCCTCCCTCCAGGTTCTGGACTTGAGTTCCTGCCCTGACTTCCCTGGATGATGAACTATGAGCTCTAAGATAAATAAACTCTTTCTGTTGATCTTGTTCCTCATGTTTTATCACAGCAGTCGAAATCCTAACTAAGACACTACACTGACCATCAATGTAGAAACCACTGAGAACAGCTTCCTAGTGCTCTATGATGGCCTAAAATGCTTCAGAGGATATTCAGCTCTCTTGGGTCCCTGTTGAGCCCTGGTAGCTGAAATCCCAGAACTCAGCAAATAAAATTCTCTCCACCCTCTTGTTGCATCATCAGCCCCTGGAGACCCAGGGGGAATTTGGCAGAAAGGTGCAGCTTGCCTTACAGCGGGGGCTTCTCAGAATTCTAACCACTCCAGCCCAATGCAGCCACTAACTCTAGGCTGCTTTCTCCCCATCCTCATTTGTGGATGATTTCTTATCTGTCTTTTGCTCTACTGGAAATAAAAACAATGGTATATCTCTCTGCTTTTAAGAAGAGCTCATCTATGCCTGGGATTCAGTTCATTCAAGTCTTTTTGTCTGATTGCCCTGATGGGTATTTTTATTGTGATGTTTATAGTTGTTAGATTTGATTTTTGTATCAGAGATGAGAGCAGCAGTCTTTGCAAATGTTAGACACTAACCTCCCATCTCTTTCTAACCCACCAATTGAATGATCTTTCTTTACATCCATACGTGTGCTGCATATATAGGCATGTATGTACATATATATGTATATATGTATACACACATATACACAGACAAACTATTATATATCAAAAACCAGAAGTGTGAGGATTTAAATTTTTTCTTTTGTAAAAAATTATTTTCTTTGAGTGTTTTTCCTACACACACACATATATATACATATATATACATATATATATATACATATATATGTATAAATATACCACATATGTGCCTGGTGCCTTCAGTGGTCAGAAGAGGACATCAGATCCCATAGAACTGGAGTTCTGGATGGTCATAAGCCACCATGTAAGTGCTTGGAACTGAACCCAGGACCTCTGCAAAAGCAACAAGTACTCTTAACTGCTGAGCCATCTCTCCAGTTCCTTAAAATAGTTTTCATTAATTAATAACCATCTTATAGTTACCCTTGTCCTATTAGCTTATATCCAAACTACTAAAAGTGCTGTTATAGCTGTAGAAATAATTTCAGCTTTCCTTTTAAAAAATTTATTCTTCTCTCATCTATTACACCCTGACCATAGTTTCCTGCCCCCTCTCTCCTCACCCACCTCGCCTCTCCCCAAGAGCCACTCCTCCATTTTCTTTTAGAAAAGGGCAGGCCTCCCAGTGATAGCAGCCAAACATGGCAATAAGACGAGGCACATCGCTTCAAGTAAGGCTGCTTGAAGCAACTCAGTTGGAGGAAAAGGGTCCTAAAAACTGTCAAAAAGAAAGTCAGAGACAGCCAAGAGAAACGGTATGCCTTTCACTGAAACTGCACTCATCTGTTTC
Source organism: Mastomys coucha (assembly GCF_008632895.1). NCBI lineage: Eukaryota > Metazoa > Chordata > Mammalia > Rodentia > Muridae > Mastomys > Mastomys coucha. The sequence goes on along the minus strand of NW_022196892.1, from coordinate 989,286 downwards.
TATGTGTGTAGGGTATTTTTGCAAATGAGAACTTAATGCGTTATACTGTCTTTTAGGCCTCATAAACTCTAGAAGTGAGAGTAATCAATACTTAAATTTTATTAATTCACAAATACTGCAGTCTGTATTGAAGACTGTATTAAGACTCAGATAATGAAAACATTTAATTACACTAGTATATTGACTCTTTTATGACAGTAAAAGCTAATGATTCAGTTATATCTTTTATCTATGTGGAAATATAGGTGGGAGTTTAAGCAAGATGTCATCAGTCTTATTTCAGGCCAGTTTAGTTTATCTGAAGATGTATAGAATGACAAAAGGATGTGCTTAGTTAATATAAATTGCTATGACATTTGTCAATCTTTTTATTAAATTTTTTATTGCTTGTTTTATTTATTTACATTTCAAATGTTATCCTCTTTCTAGTTTCCCCTCCACAACCCCCCATCCCCTCCCCCTCCCCCTGCCTCTATTAGGTGCTTCCCACCCATCCACCCACTCCCGCCTCAGCACCCTAGCATTCCCTGACACTGGGGCATCAACCCTCCACAGGACCAAGGGGCTCCCCTCCCATTGATGCCAGATAAGGCAATCCTCTGCTACATATGCAGCTGGAGCCATATACCCCAACCCCGTGTACTCTTTGGTTGATGGTTTAGTCCCTGTGAGCTTCGGGAGGCCTTATTGGTTGATATTGTTGTTCTTCTTATGGGATGGCAAATCCCTTCAGCTCCTTCAGTCATTGCCCTAACTTCTCTATTGGAA
>NW_022196892.1:978174-988486 GCF_008632895.1 Mastomys coucha | reverse complement strand
CCCCCCCCCCGTGCTCAGTCTGATAGTTGGCTGCAAGCATCCTCATCTGTATTGGTCAAGCTCTGGCAGAGCCTCTCAAGGGACAGCTATACCAGGCTCCTGTCAGCACATACTTCTTGGCTTTAGCAATACTGTCTGGATTTGGTGTCCACAGATGGGATGAATCCCTAGGTGGGGCAGTCTCTGGATGGCTTTTCCTTCAGTCTCAGTTCCACTCTTTGTCCCTGCATTTCCTTTTGACAGGAGGAAATCTGAATTGATATGTTTGAGGTGAGTGGCTGGCCCCATCGCTCAACCTGGGCTGTGCCTATCCACTGGATATGGTCTCTACAGGTTCTCTCTCCCCTTTGTTGTGTATTTAGGCTAATGTCCTCCCTGTTGGGTCCTGGGAACCTCTTGGGTCCCTGGCATCTGGGACTTTCTAGTAGCTACCCTCAGTTCCCCCTCCCCCACTGCTACATACCTCCTTTCAAATTCCTGAGCCTCTGTACTTTTCCCCCATCTCCTCCTGTATTTGAACTGGCTCCCTCCTTTTTTCCCTCCTCCTCCTCTCTCCCTCCCAGACCCCTCTCTCCCTCTACTTCCTGAGATTATTTTCTTCCCCCTTCTGAGTAGGACTGTAGCATCAACACTTTGGTGTGGTCTTCCTTCTTCTTAAGTTTCATATGGTCTATGAGTTGTATCATGGGGACATTTGTCAACCATAAAAGCTAAGTAAAGCCAGGGATTTACCAGCTTCACCACAGTAATTTTTAGTAAGAATTTTTTAAATTACATGAGAATATATATATATATATATACATATATATATAATGAATGTATTTCTGAATATATTATATATATATTTTATATATTCAGAAATTCATTCATAAATATGTGTTATATTTATGAGGTAGAGTGTGTGTAAGTGTATTGAGATAGAGTCTCACTGTGTTGCCAAGGCTAGCCTCCAGCTTGCAGTCCTGCTGCCATAGCCTTCTGAGTACTGAAATTACAGGCAGGGACCACCATTCCTATCATAAAACACAAGTCTCATATGAACAGTTATAAGATTCTTATTATAATGACTTTCATATATTTTTCATGTCTCACGGAAGCATTGAGGATTCTAGCTGGAATAAAGTCTTGCTGTCTCCCATGTGCCTATTAGGTGCCACAAACAGACCTCTGCTTATGCCATGCGTTTATCAAACACCTGCTTATACATCAGATACTACTCCAGCTAGTTATGGTACATCAGTACACACAGCACAGATCCCTGCTCCCACAAAGTCTATGTTCTCTCTTTGCAGCTTGAGTGCCTTGTCCTAAGGCTGCATCGTCACCATCTTTCTTAGGTTTTACTCATAAGTGTTGGCAGCAGAAGCCCTGTCATGCAGCTGTCTCGGGACCGTTAGAAGGTAGGAACAGCCAGAGGCAGCAGCAGCTGGCACATTTAACAAAGAGGCAGTGTCAGTTAATCCAGTGTCTGCTAAATGATCTGCTTGTGCATTTAGTTTAAGCAAAAGCCGTTTTGAAAAGAGCCCTTAGGAACTGCAGGAAATAAAGGTGAGCTTAGAAAGCTTGGTCTTATTGCAGGGTGTGGCTTCCACTCTGTCAGGCTTGGCTTTCTTCCTGAAGTTAGTGTCCTATCTCTGCTGCCATAGTGCAGTGAGGATTGACTAATCGTTTATCATTTGCTCAGATACATCAGTCCTTCCATTTTCAAGCCAGGAAAATAGTGAGTAAACGTCTTTAGACTTTGGTCTCAGCAAACTGGGCCTTCATCTCTATGTGACTAGACGTCAGACCACTCCCAACACAGTATCTGTTTTCTATAACTTGGATCTTTGATACTGATGGGCAGCTTTGGTGTGCATCTGTTGGCTTAGAATATAAAGAACAATAATATAAATATAACCAAACTCTAAAAGCAACCTATGCCTTGCTATTATGAAATATATAACTTGCCAAGTATAGAATCATCATCTGAATCTCAATAGATTTAAGTTGCACAATATCTAGAAACAATAAAGCTTTTCTGGCTAGTACTTTGTATTGCAAATGTTCATTTCCTTCCTCACGTATTGGAAAACTGTGGCAACTGTTTTCCCTGCCCCACCCATTAAATATGTTGGAGACTGGGGTGGAGTAAAGATACTAACCCATAAAGTGAGTGTGTGTGTTCAGATGACTGAGAATCATGCTACAATGTTTCACAATGTTTAAAGCCCTCGAATCTTTCCCTCCTCCCTGAATTGTTTTCAATGTGATTAAACATTCATTCGCCTCTAATTACTCTTGAAACACTTTAAGAAAAGCCTTTTGATTAGTCGCATGACTCTAGAAAGCATCATAGAACTTTCACTCAGAAATCCCCAGTGGCTTATACCTGTGTTCTTAACTAAAACCCTGAGCAAGTGACTTAAGTATCTGAGAACCCAGTTTTTATGTATGTCGAAGGAGAAAATCTCTATTTGATGTGGGGATTACTATAGAATGATTTTTTAAAATGTTTTAAACAAGGCAAATTCTAGGTCTTATTTTAAAATGGTCACAATGTTTTTTTCACAACTGTCAATGGCAACTCTTGAGGGAGGCAAATGGCAAGGAAAAAATCACATCGCATCAAACACTGAGCACATCAGACAGGAACAGAGGATAGAGACTCTAACACAATGTTCTCTGTAGAATTAGCCTATGGCTTTTGTTACGGTGACCAGAATAAATAGCATTATTTCTCTGGATTCACAGATGTAGCATTGTCAGTGGTAGTTCTTAAAGCATGTTACTAAGTTACAGGGTTTAAACATTTTTAACTTGAGTGGTATTTTTAATTAATAATCAGTGCCTAGCATGTAAAAGGTGCTCAACTGATTTCATATTCAAAAATACTCTCCTTAGTTAAAGCCACTTTTGTTACGCTATTCAGGAGCACCCATTTTTCATGTGACTTTTGTTTAGAAATTGCAACTGTCATCCTCAGCTAGTGCTCTGTCTTTAGGAAGAGAGGGAGGGAACTAGCCACTCCTACATTAGCTTACTCTTAACTGGTAGGAGTAGGAGACACCTCTGCAAGTGAGAAAACCCAAGGCCTTGAGTCATCTTGCTCAAGTTCTTCTAAGCAGGTTAATAGAGGTGTAGCCCCAACTCAATTCTGTTGGGCCCTGGCAATCCATGTGCCATAATTTCATTATTCTGGCTCCTAGATAGGTTAGGACAGTGGCCAGCAAGTAAAGAAACTGACCATGAAGCCTGATGACCCAAGCTGAATTCCCTAGAGCCCCTTTGGTAGAAAAGAGAACTAACTCTTGTAAGTTTTCTTCCCACCTCTGAGAGTGCATACTAATTAATTAATTAATTAATTAATGCTATATCTATAAAGATGGTGGTCTATCAAATACTATTTTAGTACATGTGTGGCATTTTTAAATGCCCAAACTTCCTTGTTTCATAGTTTGCCGGATGTCTGCTTTTATTCCTTCTCTTCAAGACACCCTAATGACATAGTCCTTGCAAGTCCCCTGAGTCCTATAGTCACATCAGATACTCCCCTTTACACCGAAGCCAGCCATAGTTGAAGCACGGGTAGCTAATTCTTAAAACAATGCTAATACAGACATGTAGGTAATAAGACAATTCTTGCTTTTTGTACTTTAAATTCGGTTTTCTTCATTATCCCCCTTATCAGTGCTCTTTGTCTCCATTTCATTTTATGAGGAATTTCCTTTTATGGTTGAAGATCTAGTCAGAACCTTCAATTTTAGTTCAGAACTGAGATATTTCCCAACTAAGTGCCTCAGGACACTGTGTCGAGGAGACTCTCCCATAGGCTTGTTCTTCTGTCAGAGGAAGTTTCTCATCTCTTCTGCCTGCTCTCTGACTCTACTGGAGCCCCCACTGTCCTTACTGTTTCATGCACTAACAGGCCTACAAATGTTTCCAGTTTCGCTCCACTCCTTCCCCACCATTCCTGAATGTCCTTCCTATCAGAATCACAGTCCCCTGCCCACCTCGGTGAGAACTGTGTTTCCCGATTATATCATCCAGTCATCCCCTCCTCAGTTTAAAAAAGTAATACAAGTGTGTGCACACTTACCATTTATTATTCTCTCTCACTCTGGCTGTGCTACATTGGTTTTTATACCTTTCCCTCATATCCTTGTGCAAGCTAGTTTACACAGAAAACTTCTGTAAACATAGCTTTAGTAATTTGGGTGCGAGGAAGCAAAAACAGGCAGTTCAAATGTATTTTTCTATACCAAATTTGGAACTTTGTACTTCTGGTGTTTCACATACTGAATGCGGTTAGATATAAGCCCCAGAACCCTATTAAGATCCTCTAAGACTGAGTTAGCTCTGGTGGTTACCAAAACAAGCCCAATGCAAAGCCCTTTATATATCCACAGTTTGTATCTCTCAGACCACGTGCCAACACTGTTGTAGGTCCCATGGCTTGAAACTATCAAGTCCACCCACCTCTTCCTCCTCCTAACCAACTCCGTGAACAGTAGTCACTGGACATCCCTGTCTCTTTTACTTTGTTGACACTGACACTGTTTGCATCCTAGCCTAAGTCCCTATATCAGGCATGTAGCAGCCTCCTCCTGAGCCATTCAGGCTAAAGGGCAAGCCCTATTTCTGGGACAGCTATTACCAGAGTCAGTACTGCGGAGAGATCTTTGGAAGCTTTCCAGAGGCACACTTGGTCATGTCTGAGCAGTACCTTACATTATGCAAACATCACAGGAGCAAACACAGCTGAGTGTTTGCTGTACTCTGGACTCTGACTTGCTCAACCCTATGTTTGCAGAGTAGATTGTGCATACTGCCCTTACCTTGGCATCTGTGGGAACGTCTAAGCTCTTACTGGATCACATTCTCCATCCCTTTCTCCCAAGGCAGAAGTCAGATCTTTCAGGAGATCTCTGTGGACATCAGTATTGAGAGAAGTGCCTAGACATGCAGGCATTCACAACTCAATGTGACTAGACTTGTCCTCTTCTGAGCTTTAGGGTTTGAGTATATCTTTAAAAGAAATCATTATGGTCTAGAAAGATAGCTTAGTGAAATGCATTGCACACAAATCCGAAGGCCTTATTTTGATCCATAACACCCATTAAAAAAGAAAAAACAACAACAAAACAAACAAACAAACAAGAATAAAACAGATGTGGTTGCTCATGTCTGTAGCCCAAAGACTTGGGGAAAAGAGACAGGAGGACCCCTGGGGTTCACTGCCCGGACAATCTAGCCAGTTGGTGAGTTCTGGGTTTAGTGAGAGACCCTGTCCCCAAAGATGAGTGGGAGGATGATTACGGAAGCTATCCAATATCAACCTCTGGCTGCTAAACATGTGTATATGTGAGCATGCACACACAGACACACTCTTTAACCACCACTTGCCCAAGGCAAGGCATCTTATCCATCTGGTACTTGGGTCATTGGTAATATGTCTGACTTCACAATGGCAGAGCCATGGTAATTCTTTACAACACCTGTCAGTCCAGGGTCCTTCAAGGCAATCAAAGAGAGCAGGCAGGCATAAATTATAGCACTGTCTTTGGGAAGCTCACAGTCTGAGAACATTGTCCCTCGATTCTGAGATGGAGACAGTAATGCCTCTCTCACTAAGCTGTCTTTAGGATTCACATTTCAAGATAGTATATGAAGTAGCCAATACATTCATCACCCAGACTCTCCAGTTCGCATCCCAGGCCACTGCCAACTGTCTACAAACCACTGTGCTTCAGTTGTTATCATTGAGAACGTAGGATGATGACGACGACACCAATGATAAATTTCACAAAGCTTTTGAGAGGACTGAATATATTAGTGCAAGTACTGGGTACATGATAAGAGTTCAATCTATTACAAACAACAAAATAACACCTGAGAGCTTCTAAAACCAGAGAACAGTTCAAAGTGGCCATTGCTGTGAGATAAGGAAGTTGGGCCACAGTGTCATACAGCACTTTTCCTCTTTGAAAGCTTCTTGTAGGAAAAAAAAAAAAGTGTGCTTGGTGAAAAAGCTGATTTACATTCTGGTGCTAGCCTCCTGCCATCTTTGTTGATCAATAATAAATAGTTTCAGACCAGCTCTTTGCTGTTGTTTGTTTTCTTGGCATAGGATACAGTAGGCAGTGAGCAGATTCATTTATACACCTGGCCTCAAAAATCTGTTTAAGATGTTATTAAGGTAAATAAAAATTTTCTCCATAAAGGCTTTTTGCTCATTTGTTACAGTTAGCATAAACCACAGCTGTCTTTTGTTGTTTGGTTGTTGGTTTTGGTACTTAGTTTTTTTAGTAGGTGAAATTTGTTTGCATAAATAAGCTTGGCAATAAAACAAAATTTGGTGTTACTTAGGAAGGAATGCTCACAAGTAAATACAGTTTTGATTCATTTATATCCTAAAGTGTAACATAAAATTAGTAAGTATATTACTCTAGGGTGTCCGGAGAAGCATTCCTGGTGCCTGTATTGTGTCTTTTTTCTATGGCTTTGGCTTACGAACTGGCAGTGCAGTGAGGGAGACAGAGAAGTCCCATAATCCATAGGGAGCAGAGTGGAGTGCCTGGAGGGCTGGTGACTTAGCTCAGACTGAAAGACCTGTCAAGGCTTGACTCCACGTCACACTCCACGTCACAAACGAGAAGACTGTCATGCCATTGGAAAGCAGGCAGAGAACACATTCTCTCCTCCACAGCCTCCCTAGGACTGACTAGCTAAGGCCATCCACATCTGGAAGGCAATCTGTTCCACAAAGCTGTCTAACGCAAACCAACTTTCATCTGCGTTTCTAGAATAAGTTATTTAACTAACTCTGTGATCACTCAGTCAGGATGATACAAAAAAAACAAAGAAAAGAAATCTTTATAGTCATATTAGATAATGGGAGCTTTATCTTTATCTTTGGTTTGAAGATGATCTTAAGATATTGTTTTTAATTTAAATGTATTATTTTGAGAATTTCATACTAGAGTACTATATAACAGTCCCCTCCCTCTTCATGCTCCAGCTCTTCTTATGTCCCTTCCATTCTTTCTTAAATTTAAGACCTATTCTTTAGTTATTAGTTACCTATGTATGTATACATACACACTCAAACATGCACACAAAATTTACCGAATCCATTTAGTGTTGCTTGTATATACGATGTGCTTTGACCACTTGGAATTTGATAACCTATCAAGTAGCTGCTCCCCAGATAAAGTTGGCTCTTAGTCTTTCAGCAACCTTAGATTGCCTCTACATCTTCATCTAGGAGTAAGGCCTGCATTGGCATCTTCATCAGTTTTGCCATTATGTGAGTCTTATCTAAGCAGCCATAGTGTTGAAATCTCATGGGAACAGCTTGCCATGTCTAGAAGACACAGTCTAGCAGCAGATGTGCTGGTCCACTGGCTCTTAGGGCTAGCTATTCCATCTCCTCTGCCATGCTTTTCCCTGAGCTCAAGTGTGGTGCAGAGACTGGGTTTGAGCATCCCACTGTCACGGACTGCCTTTATTTTGACCAATTGTAGTTCTGTGATAGTCTCTATGTGTCAAAAAAAAAAAAAAAAAGGCGCTTCTTTGGAAAGGGGCGAGGCTGCACTTATCTGTGAGTAGAAGGACAAGTGATCTGAATGCTTATCCTGGTTTAGTAAAATACCAATAGTTGATTTCCCTAATGTTTTCTATTCAAAATAATTTACTTTAATTTTAGAAATGTTCTGACTCTTTTTTTGTTGTTGTTTTAGATAAAATTTTTATTTTACTTTCTAGAATAAGGTTTTGATGGGGAATTATTGACAACAGTTTCCACGGGATTACAGTTGAAAACATGAAGACTTGGTGGTAGCTGTTTTGGAAATTTTTCAGGTGCAGACAAATTTTCAGTCTAAAAAATAGATTGAGTGGATGGAAGAAGACTCTCCACAGAGAGGCAGGCTGCTTTGTGCAACTGCATCTTCTGATATTCTATTCTAAGCGCCTCATAAGGCTGTGCAGTGAAGACAGGAACCCTCTGTCGATGCAGAGAAAAGAGGTATAGGTAGTGTGGCCAGAAGGGTCTCAGAGCACAGAGGAAAAATGTTTCAAAAACCCAGAAAAGGGATCATTTGGAAATGCAAAAGAAAATGGAGATGCTTAGAGTGGATTGGCTTTCCTCCTCAGAGGGAGAGGCATCCTGTCACCTCACACGGTACCAGAGCTCCACCTGCTGTACAAGAGAGGCAAAGAGGCAGAGCTGGTGCCATGAAGAGCTTTCCCCACCCCACAATTAGCGCTGGATATTTTTGATCTTTTGGTTCTTTACTTAAACCAAGTTGTTGACTCTCCTTATTCTTTGACTCCACTCAACCCTTGTCTTTCTGCTAATTTCAGTTTGAAAGATTTATGTCATCATTTCAAAAGTTGACAATTCAAAGAAAACATGATTGGAAAGTGTATTTGCTGGTTTGTTGATGTGTCAAGAAATGCATATACATAAAGTGCAGTTTAGATACATGGTATACCTGCATAAACATGGTCTGCCTGTATGAAACATGGTATACCTGCATGAAAGGTGTGTGGCAAAGAGTGGAGAGGAGAGAAGGTTGTTTGCAGCTGAGGAGAACAGCTCTGGTTTGAAATACTTGCATTCTCTGACACTAATTTGCTTGCCGCCTTGGGAAAGTTATTTAACTTTCTTTGTGAGCTACAGTTTCTCCAATAAAAAAAATCTTAGGATAACGGCACTGGCTTTTCTCTGCCTCATAGAATTCTTATCAGATAGAAGCTCAGGTAATGCCCCAGTTATGCAGCCACCACACTCCAGCCTCAGCCATTTGTAATGAAGCTCAGAACCAGAAAGGAGCTGCATGCATGAGAAAGGCCAAGCCCAGTATCTTGCACTTGGCTATAAATTAAGCCTATTAGCTATAATACTGCTACAGCATAAAGCTGGGATGTAAATTAAGCACAGTAAGCTGTTTGTGTGTGCACACCTGTACACTTGGGTGTGTCCATGCATCTTCTCTTTATAGTTACTTAGTTTTTTTAAAAGAAAGGTAGAAGAGGAAGACAATATGAGTATACTTGAAAATTTATCACACACATAACTGGAGGAGGTACCCAGAAATCCAACAGTATTCTTAGCCCAGAACTTGGGGTAATCAAGTTGAAATTTTAGTCTTTATACAGTACTGTATAAAGCCTTTAGCAGATTACTCTGCATCATGATTAGAATGTTCTTTTAAAAGAATCTTTTATGTTTGTGTACATGTATATCTGTCTGTGTATGTATGCCATGTGTGGCCAAGTGCTTGCAGAGGCCAAAAGAGAGCCTTAGATCCCTAGATCTGAAGTTAAAATGGGATGTATTTTATTCAATGTAGGTGCCAGGAACCAAATGTAGTCTCTCTGAGTGAGCAGCCAAAGCACTTCAGTGCTGATCCATCTCTCTGGCCCAGAAAGCTCTTTTTACACATAAGTTTACCATGCATTGATAGGGACGTAGGTCCTGCATGCCCTGGTGAACAAGATGGAACCAGTTTCTACCTGGGTAACTAAGGTTCTGAGTCTCCTTAAGAGCACCTAAACTCTAGACTCAAAAGGAAGATTAAGGACAATTTTATAAGTGACTGAGAGCAAAACAAAAGGGTGAGTGAGCTGTACATCTTAGCAGCCGTGGAGAGGAGGAACGAGAGAAGAGGAAGAGATAGTAAAGTACTAGGAGTAAGTATTCACATGACAGAAGAGTAGAACACTAGGTTCAGAGAAGCATGGACAGCCAGGTCCTGGAAAGTGCACCCAGACCTCAGTGCTACGTGTTGGAAGCCCTGCAAGCAACTACACAGGGAGATGATTTCTGCAGAGAATATGCATATAAGCCCTTTAAGGGGACAGTTATTCCTCCCATCACTTTAGCATAGCTCAGGTTGAGTTAGCCTTGTGCTTCCTGGCCAGGTTATTGACACACCCAGCCAGGACAGCGTGTGATGTTCTAAATCTTTGGAGAAGATGAGAATGTCTCCGCCTAGGGCCAGGCATAAGCTCCGTTCTTTCAGCTTGGGAAAATACCTTTTCCTTACTAGCTCAACAAAGCTCAGATTCCTATTATTCCTGTGGCAATTTAAATCCTAATGGGTGGTAAAGCTTGTAATTACTTTTGTACTGTCGAGTCCAAAGCTTCAGCTACCTCTAATCCATGTCTGACTATCTAGCATTTCGCCCTAAAGAGTTGGACCTTAAAACCATTTAGGAACCAGATCAAGGACCAGAGTTCCCTAGATGATAGATGATGCTGCTGCTGCTGCTGCTGCTGCTGCTGCTGCTGCTGCTGCTGCTGCTGCTGCTGCTCCTGCTGCTG
>NW_022196892.1:958270-978156 GCF_008632895.1 Mastomys coucha | reverse complement strand
TGCTGCTGCTGCTGCTGCTGCTGCTGCTGCTGCTGCTGCTGCTGCTGCTCCTGCTGCTACTACTGCTACTACCTCTAACTAGAATTTAACCATATAAGCCCAGGCTATCCTTGAACTTTGACCCTCCTGCCTCAACCTCCTGAATTCAGGGAGGGCAGGTGTGCTACCACTCCTGAGTAACTTAAAGGTTTATACTTGCAAACAAGAATCATAAAAAGAATGTCTGTGGAGACTGTTGACTGAGGTGGGGGTGATCTACCTGCCTAATATGAGTAAAAGCTTGGACCATTCAAGAATATTTAATGTTGAATATCTACCGAACACACCTGTGTGCATTCAACCTTTAAAGGTTACAAGGCATGAGCCATGTGTCCCTCCCTGAGTTTCTGTTGGATGCTGTAGCTGAAGAAATCTGACTGGAGTAATGTTTGCTTTCTCAGTCACAAAATATTCCTGTCAGGCCGTTAACTCAAGCTGATGCAGTTGGCCTCCAAAACAGCCGTCATTTAAAATGTATTTTCTTAAGACACTAGAAATGTAACTCAGTGGCAGTGTTTGCCTACCATCTGGGCCAAGTTTGATCTTGAGCATTGGAGAGCAAAAGTTTTCTGGGAAAAAAAAAAAAAAGCCATGTTGTTAGTTTTATTTTTGTTGAATAACAGTTCTGCACAGGAGCAGCCCAGGCCAGCCCCCACTTCCCATAAGGCAGTAGCATTAGTAGTTGTACATTTGGGCCCCTGCAGTCCAAGGGGAGTTCTCCAGGAGGCTGTTAATATTTCTTCTGGGAGAAGTGATGGATTTTTGGTTGTAGGGGTTGTGGAGGATATGAGTCACCTTTGTACTTAACACATTGTGTACCTTCAGCTACACAAAGTATTACAGATGTCTTCCTGAGAAGAGTCGCCTTCATTTGCTTACGATTATATGATTATGAAACATTTTAGTATGCCTTACATTTGCTAAGTGTATTCAGTACCTACTATATGATTAAGTTCAGTTGATGAAGATCGGGACAGATGAAAATCTCTGTTTGTATTCTATTAGAGAGAAAACAGATTAAAAGAAAATTCATTTTAGGAAAGCAAAACCCAAAATCAGTTAGGAAGCAAATGCATAGTTACTAAAGGAGTGCAGAGAACGCTCACTTTGGGAAGCATGCTGAGGACAAGACAGTGGGAGGAGGAACATGGGACCTGTGGGTCACAGGTCCCAATGAGATGATAGAAAAGCTGAGAACAGCAGATGAGAGCTGTCTGTTGCCCTGTGCAGGCCTTTGTTCCAGGCACTCCCACATGTCCTGTGCAAAGCTAGATGCAGTGACCCTACTCCAGCTGTTTAAGGTTTACAGCAAGCAGTCAAGCAGATATGGCTCTTTTTGTCCCCATAAAAACCCAGCACCACTTCATTACTTATTATTGGGAAGAAGAGGCGTGGCCGAAGAGCTCTGGCTATACCCCACCTCTTCACAGCAGTGGCAGTCGAGGCATAAAAAGCATTCTACTTTGATTTACTTTGCCAGTACAGATTTATGTCTCTTTGGAGTTGTTAATTTCTTCATCAGCTACCCCATCCTCCCAGGACCTCTCTGCAGGAGCTGTTCAAGCCTGCTGCTTTGTTTCCAAGGCACTGTTAGCACACGGACTGCATTCCTTGTACCCCTGGCTTTATTACATGCTATCATTCAACACCACAGGCCCCTCTCAGCCATTTGGGAATTCTTCTTTATACAAATTACTTTCATTTACTGTAATTTTTATCCTTTATCCATGGGATTAACTAATTTTGAAACTGCCTCCTTTGCTGAGGGTCATAGTTCTTTCCTGTTCTGCTGTATCTTGAGCTTTTGCCCTGTGCGGTGCTAATAATAAACAAATAAATGCCTCATTCTTTATTCTTAGCCAAATGAAGTTATACATGGCATGCATTAATTTTTAAAATACTTTTCTTGGCCAGAAAATTTTGCTGCTATTTATGTTTACCTAAACTATAAGAATTAATTTGCTTCTACTGTTGAAAAATAATCACTTGTGAAATGCAAAATAAGTCTTGTTTATTTTGTTGACAGTCATGTGCACTTCAGGCATTCCCATCACAAGCTCATGCTATACATTTATCATGGAACAGAAATTGACATTTCACAGTTTTACGTTTCTTGAGTAAAGTGGAAATATTTAGAAAAGTTTATTAATGAATCTTAAAAACTTTGGTCATGAACTTGCGGTGTCTCCATTGCATACTTCAGCAAATCTGAATACATCTTAAAGACAGGAAATGAGGAATGCTGTATCTAGCAAAACTCTAGGAAGGATTTAAAATGTAATCATCATTAGCAAAATTCTAAAAATGGAATGTTTTTCCTTAGTACATTGACTTCCTTGCTATAATGCAGTGTGTTTGCTTTCCTTGTGTATAAGATATGCCACTCTTCCTACTAAAGAGCTGCAACCAGTTATGGGAGAGTGACCTTGATTCTGTGTGACTTAGTTATCATCAACTAGATTTTTCAAATATTTCTTACTCCAGTAAGAGTATCTCTATAGGGCTCATATGATGGCTGCAGATACACAGAAAGTAATTAAATAAACATAAGCAAAAAGAGTCAGTCTAAAGAATAAAAAAGTAAATTTCTGTTTCTGATTCAAGTCATGAAAGTCTTTTAAATGTATGCTAAAATTCTATCCATATTTTCCTTTATTTATATAGTTTACATTTATTTTACAATCATTCTTGTTAAAATATAATATACTAATCTTATCTTCTGTTACCTTAATTGGGAAAGATGGTTGTAAAAAATGAATAATGTAAGTATTTTATGGATGAGTACTCTCAAGGAAGTTTTATAGAAATATAGAAAGCAAAGTTTAGAAATAATGAAGTCTTAATATTTTACCTGTCTGTTTCTTTTAGGTCTAAGCAAAGGTACAGAAATAGTATCTTGCCTAATTAAACTGTTATAAAAATTACCATCAGCTGATTAGCTTATAGACAAAAGAATTACGTTTGTCACAGTTGAGATGAGAACATGATTTGACATATGTCACTTGATGAGGAAACATTAGAAATTAGTGTCACCATTTCCCAGGGCCTGTGTCAGTGTTCTCCTGACTATGGAGACATGTGCCAGTCTGGGGCGCTGCCTCGCTTGGACAATAGATTCTCCTGTTACTTCTACAGAACATGAAGCATGAACAAGAAATAACATTTGGTATTATATTACAGTGAGGTTTGTTAGTGATTATCACTGTCATCTATCTAAATCATTGTCACAGACAGGGATTTTAAAATGTGACTCAGTCAGAAGTTAAAGGACTTGAGTCTCTAGTTTGCTAAGGCTTATTAGTATTCATGAGTGTTGAAGTTTCTTGAATGAATCTTTCTGTGTTTGAAATGATCAAGTTTTTATTTTAATTTGTTAATTTCATAATAAAAATTTTCATATTAAATACCATTCCATTGCAGAGAAAATCCTATAGGTCCACACAGATAATGTGGTTTTGTTTCATTTTGTTTTTTGATTGGCCTATGTTCATTGTACACTGAGTTTGATAAAGATATATTTTAGATGAGTAAATCATGTACTTTGACCACATCTAGCCCTCTCTCCAGGAGTTCTCTTTCTTCCTCCACAGTTCTGCTTCTACTTTTCTACTTTTATGTCATACCAACCCCCATCTTTCTGTGTGTGTGTGTGTGTGTGTGTGTGTGTGTGTGTGTGTGTGTGTGTCTTTCATTGGATGTGTGTGTGTGTGTGTGTATGTGTGTGTGTGTGTGCGCACATCGGTCTCTGTGTGTGATTTATATGTCTATATAAAATCTAGAATCCACAAATGAGAGAAAACATGTAATATTATTCTTTTTATTATATTATTCTGCCTTATTTTACTAAATGTGATACAATTGTATCCATTTTCCTATGAACAAAATAATTTTATTCTTCTTTATGGCTGAATAAAACTATACTATGTGGTATGAATACCATATTTTCTTTATCTATTTTCTGTTGATGGACACCTAGGCTAATTCCATAAGTAGGCTATTGTGGATAGACTTCAGTAAACATGGATGTACAAGGACTTCCATGCCTTCAGGTATATAACCATAAGTCATGTGGTAGTACCTCCTTACTGATTTTCATACTGGCTAATTTACACTTCTAACCAGCAGCTTATAAAATTTCATCTCCCCGGTCTTCCCCAGCACCTGTTGTTATTTGTTTTCTTAAATTCATTTCAGAGTTCACTCGTGTGCTCTGCTTCATTGTACATTTTTATAATTATTGCCTTACTTTCTTTATCTGAGTTTTACCTAATTTGTTTTCACTGGAATCAATTACCGCGGAATTGATCATTTTTAGTGGATTGCTGCTGCCCTGATTTTTTATGTTTTGTGTGATTCTGCATCGAGAAATAAATTGTTGGATTTATTTTTTAGTGTTTTATTTACATGTATGTGTTTGTTGGGAAGGTGACACATGTGAAGTCAGGGAATAAGTTGTGAGCACTACTTCTCTCTTTCTACTGTATTGGTTCCAGGAATAGAACTCAGATCTTCATGTTTGGCAGCAACTGTCTTTACCAATGAGTCATCTCACCAGCCCTGAATTTTGTTTTTAACCACGATTTTGTTTCTGTTTAAATATTTGCAGCACTCAAATAGGACTAGTGGATATAAAAGGTATAGATACAAATGATATGTAGGATATATCATATGTAGATCCTAAAGAGGAATTAGTTCTGCTTTCCATCTGTATGGGGTTATGAAGAATGGTACAGTCATAGACATTGGTATAGAGCAATAGAACTCAAGCAAAGAAATATTAGTACCTATTGGTGTAGAGCAAGCACAAGTCTTATTTTGGGCTTTT
The DNA here is from genome assembly GCF_008632895.1 of Mastomys coucha. Classification (NCBI taxonomy): domain Eukaryota; kingdom Metazoa; phylum Chordata; class Mammalia; order Rodentia; family Muridae; genus Mastomys; species Mastomys coucha. The sequence goes on along the minus strand of NW_022196892.1, from coordinate 973,292 downwards.
ATCAGAGATATATGATAGAATGGGGGATAATTCTAAAGAGTCCTATAGAATAAGTAAGTAAATGCTCACAAAAGATAAGGGAGCCATTTATGAATGGACAGGGGTATAAAGCTTGTCTACCACCAATATAATATGTTGGTTGGCTGGAGAAAAAAATAGCAAGTAGAGGCAGTGGTATCTTAATCTAGAGAAATAGACACAGATTTTCTGCTTGTTCTATAGGCAGTGGATTCATGGTTTTTACAAGTTAGGAATACAGGGACTGGAGAGGTGGCTCCTCAGTTAAGAGCACTGACTGCTCTTCCAGAGGTCCCGAATTCAATTCCCAGCAACCACATGGTGGCTCACAACCATCTGTAATGAGATCTGATGCCCTCTTCTGGTATGTTCCAAGACAGAGACAGTATACTCATGTATGTACAATAAATAAATAAATCTTTAAAACAAAAACAAATTAGGAATATAGTGTTTTGTTATTTTGTTTTTCTGATATCTTAACTAGTTTTGGATTTTGACTCTCTGGTAGGGATCAGAAAAAGGAAAACCAGGAAGGGTATGTTGAGTTAGGAGGCTTTACAGTCAAGTAAGGAAGGATGGGTTTTGAACAGCAAGAAAAGTGAAGATGTCAGACTCTCAGTGAAAAATTTCAGAGCTAATATAAACAAAGATAAGGAAAAGCTACTAGGAGCCAAAAGGTGTGGAGTCAGGTTACTATCCCAAGCCTCCCGAGCTCCATGACCTAGTACAGGTCTGTAAGAGGTACTCGTTGATAGGGGTACAGGCCCAGACTAACTGTAGCAGCCCAGCCGACAGAGGGCTGTCACTAGTTTTGGATTTTGACTTTCTGTAGGGATATTTTTTAAAAATGTCTGATCCTTTTGTCATTAGACGTAGTGTTATAAAGGGAAATGATAAGCAAGTCGTCTCCAAATAACTGTAATTTGAAATTTGAAATTACTTCTCAACTGTAAGCTAATTAAAATTTCAAGGCTGGCCCCACAAAAGTTGAAAATGCTTAGTGTCTCTTTCCATGCTGCAAGGCTGCATCTGTTTTCATGGTGTGTTGAGTTTGCCCCTCTGTATTTTCTTTTTTTTTTTTTTTTCAATTTCTTACGATTTTATTATTTTTTTTTTAGATATTTTCTTTATTTACATGTAAATTTCTCCATTCCCAGTTTCCCCTCCAAAAAACAAAGAAACAAACAAAAACAACAAAAACAAACCCCTGTTGCCTCCCACTTCCCCATGCCTGCCACCCCGCCCTCTCCCACTTTCTGGCCCTAGCATTCCTCTACACTGGGGCACAGAACCTTCACAGGGCTGAGGTCCTCTCCTCCTATTGCTGATCGAATTTGCAATCCTCTACTATACACATGCTGCCAGAACAATCAGACCCCTCCATGTGCAGTCCTTGGTTGGTGGTTGAGACCCTGGGAGCTCTGAGGGTACTACTTAGTTCATATTTTCAAAGTCTGCTGATGTTGACCTATGCATGGATCAGGCAGTAGGAGAAAGTGTAGTGGCCACCTTCAAACTCTTCAGGATGACTACCTGAGAAGCTGCACTCAGAATCAGTCATTAAGTTCATAGTGCAATGACAGGGACAAATACAGCGACTCAGGATTTTCTGACATTCAGTGGTACTGTCCATTTTTTTTAAAGGAAGGAAACTAATGACAGGTATTGATGGTTTACTGCAAGCAAAGTTCTTTTAGGCTCTTCAGAAAGGATGAGAAGATTTAAGCATGACAGAATAGAATATCTTCACCATTGTCCTCTGACAATGACATCCTTCATTTCCTCAACCAAGTCACACCTATATCCATTTCCCACCCTTAGTCTCAAGACATAATAATTAGCCAAACAAACTAAATGACTGATTCTGGCACCAACACACAATTATTGTTCAGAAATAGCTAGGTACACCCCTGAAGTCATGCCTCACAGATGTTAAATAGAACTTGAAGAGAGGGTGTATGGAAGTGTTTTAGAGGTATTTGCTAGGCCAGACAGCCTGCCTGGCTCCAGCACTTTCTTTGATACTTACTGCCCATATGATCCAAGTCTAGTGCCTCACATTCCTAATCTATAAAATAGGAGTAATAAAGCCTCTTCCACGGGTTTGACTATTAAATGATATTGATAAAGCATGTAGCACAGGGAAAGCCTGATATTTCCAATGAACAAACCTTTGAGTAGGAGAAATAAAAATACTTTCTCTGATCCGTGTATATAATGGTGTTTACTGTTGAGGTTTTTGTTGTTTTCTTGTTTAAATCTCACCACCACCACCACCACCACCCTCCCCCATGAGCGCCATCACTAGTCAGACCTCAGCCTAAGCGGTGGGTGGCATTACAGGTATGCAGCCCACACACTGCTTTGAATAAATTCTTCAGAGACATAGAACTGAACTTAAATTGAAAATGGTTTTTATAAAGCTGTTTTTCTTCATTCCATCTGATTTAAGTAATCTAGAAAAATTAAAATGACAAAAAGGCAAATTAAAAGTGGAGTGGGAAAGCCACAGTGGAGAGGCTTCTCCAGATAGGAGCTGCTCTGAGGGCCAGAGCAGACTGGTCATAACGTCACACAGTTGCTGCACTGCCACAGATGGCCTCCTAGACAATTTAATGTCACTTAGACAGTTCCTCCAGAAAGAATTATGGAAAAGCATTATCCTGATGAGTCGGTCATTTCGTGTTGCCTGCAGCCACATGATGAGCCCAGTGCCCACTATGTCAGATGTTGCTCTTATTCACCTTTAGCACCTCCTTCTTTCACCTGCACGTGGGAACTCCTGAGACTCAGCCCAAGCCTCACTTCTGATCTGACTCAATCTGCTGCAATCTGAGAACATCATCTACTTTCACCCTTCACATTTATTCCAGTAACTTTTTGGCCAGCCTTCTCTCTAAGTCCTGAGGGTTACTTGACTGTAGGAGGAAACCAGGATTAGCATGTTGTAGACTCGGTGGGGAGACGCCCATAGACTACACATTCAGCTAGCGTAGGCATTGTGCTGTGCTTTCTACCAGGGCAATGGCAGATGAGCTACCATGCTCCCTCATGGATGCCCCTGTCACACTGCCCGTGAGTCATAGCAGCCTTGAAGTCCTTTTGAACAGAGCCCTTCAGACCATCACTCCCGGGCACCTGGCGCTGGAACTTTGACAGAACCTATTTGCTCTCCAGGATTATGAGTTTTAAAACAGACAGAGTTTTCCTTAAATGCATTTTTTCTAATATTGATTTTTCATAAAAGAAAGAAAGAAAAACCCAAGGACAAGACATTAAATCTCACTTTTGTGGAGGCATTTCTCTTGGGAGCAAATATAATATGACTCAGAATATCAACATCTCAAGCAGGCCTTTGGCAAGTCAGTTGATAGCTGACTTTTTTCACAAGTGGCTGAAATTCTACCACTTAAGATGGGATCAATAGACTTTAGATACCAATCAGGAAGTGGAGTTGACACTCTCAGACAGAAGTTCCAAGCCTAAATTTCAGCCCTGTCATACTGAGAGCTGCCCTTTTTCTATACAAAGCTGGTTTAGCAAAGGTTGCTGGATCCTTAGGAGCTTTGCATCTGTATAAGTACATGAGTAAATACTCAGTTCTCAAAGTTCTGGATATGGACGGAACTGATGAGTTCTCATTGCTACACTCATTTAATTTACAAAGAGGGACGTTCTAGACACAAACTGACTGTCATCTTTCCTTATTCTGTCTCTAAAAGGAGTAGACTCAGCTTTCCCAAGCAAAACTGCACTTTGGTGACTGGTCTCTGTCCTGTCCTGGCTTCCCTCTTCCCACATTTCTTGCAGGTTCATATGTAGAGTTCTAGCCTTGGTTTCAGTGAGGAATCACTAAGCAGCTCTTCCTTGCCAGGCGGAGCTGGGTTTATACTGTTCCCTCCACTCTTCCAGTGTGCTGCCTGCCTTCACCCCACTGCACGTTTGTGTCTTTACCACCCCAGTTACCTGACTAGAGAACAAACTGTCCAAGAATCCCTGCATTCCCAGAGTCTTTCAGAAGGGAGGAAGCCCTCAACAAGTTTGTTTTCTAGGACACTGTTAGGTGTAGGATACCCACAGAGGCCAGCACATGCCAGTCAGAGATGTCCATCTGGATGCCTCCTGGCATGGCTGGCATCATGCAGAAGTTACTCTGTGTTGTGTGATTTTGCTCTTAGAAAGCATTTGCTTCAGCTATTTAATTAATCTTCTTAAGTTCTGAGTGTGAGCTGTCACACATTCACACCTATGCTCCCAGCTGAGAAAGAGTGATAGGAAGGAAATTTGGGTATGTGAGTATATCTAAGACAAGTTGGCAGCTGGGCCGCAGACCTCCCGATGGTGCCACCCTGCTTGTTCACAACAGTGGCCCTTACGTGATAGGTGTTCCCTCCTGACCAGTCAGCAGCACTCTTCTTGCTCCCCTGTTGCTTTCTCACTACTTCTAGAATGGGCATCTCCAGGCTTTCCCTTTCCTGCCAACATACAAAATTCACCTTAATTCTGTCCGTGCTTAAGTGTGGAGGCAGTTTACAGAGTGGAGTTTAAGTGGACTAGCCCGCTTCTTGTGATCATCTTTGAAATATGTGGTATGCAAATGAAAACAGAGTGTGCTTCTTATGAAAGGACTGACTACAAAAGCACGGAGCCCTTGATGTTCAGTTTCCCGAACACTGCCCCTGCTTGGAACAGTGCTCTAAGATCCAGGATCATAGGATGCTCCTCTTGCAGAAGCGTGAGAGACACGCTTGTGAGTTCAAGTATAGGCTTCTAGAACTGTATTCAAACTGTGCTTTGCAGGGTCACCGTCACTCCCCTTCCCCACCAATCCCCCCCAGTCTAGAACATGCTTCCTGCAGCCGAGTGTTCCTGCACTCTAGACTACTCCCTGTCCTCTGTGCTCTTGTTCTTCAATTAACAAAAGGTGAAAAATGAGTATTATTCTAGCACCAAGATCACCTCAGCCCCAAAGAGGCAATGTTAAGCTCTTAATCTGGAAACATCAGTGTAGGGCATGAGCATCAGCCTTGCCTTCAGATGCTTCAGTAGTTCAGTTTTAGAGCATGGGGGCCACGGTAGACATTTTCCTCTGTAGTGAACAGAAAGTGGACCATCCATCACTTATGCAAATCTTTATATGAAGGCTTGGGTGTTTTCTTAGATAAAATCATGCTATGAGGAAAAAATAAGATTAAATGAGTTTTCTTAAGTGTTGCTTCAGTTTAGAATAATACAGATTGTTATATTTCTTTAAATACATGATCTCCACAGATACTGTTACAATTCTGGCATATAATATGGACAACATTATTCAATTGATATTCAGTGCACACCTTGAATGGCAGGCATTTTTGTACAGATTGTCACTGCCCTAATATTCTGGAAAAGAAAATAGAAAAATAAATAAGTAAAGTAGCTACCAGTGGTGTCATGTGCTCAGAAGAGTACAAAAACTAACTGGGAAGGCAGTTCTTGTATTTTTTTTTTAACTTATATATTTATGTATGTGAGTACACTGTTGCTGTCTTCATGCACACCATAAGAGGACATCAGGTCCCATTATAGATGATTGTGAGCCACCATGTGGTTGCTAGGAATTGAACTCAGGACCTCTGGAAGAGTAGACAGTGCTCTTAACCACTGAGCCATCTCTCCAGCCCTCTTAGACAGTCCTTAAGTGTGAAGATTTACATTAAGACTTGAAGGGAAGCCAGGTGCAATGATATACCTGTGACCCCAGCACCTAAGAGGTGAAGGCCGAAGGGTTAGGAGTGCAGGGTCATCCTTGACTACCTGGTGAGTTTCCAATCAGGCTGACTCAGTCATAAACAAAGCAAAACTTAAAGAATCAGGAAGAACTAGTACCGTGGTAAATGGGTGGCACAGACACTCACACAAAGTAAACAACTGGGAAGTGTTGTAAGAGCACATCAGGTGTGAATCCAGAGGGAGGGCTGAGTGGAAGAGCAGGAGCATCAGTGAGCTCTGCATGCATGCTGAGGTTCCGCTTACCCACCTTACACTCAACGGCCACTCTCCCATCTGCTCTGAGCCTGGGTGGTGATCCTTTCCTGCCTCTCATGTCATACTTAATTAGTGAAACAGATTCTGACCTCAGGACAACGAGAGATGCTCAGATGTCAGAAGGTGAGAAGAGAGAGTCCGGACTTTTTTCTTTCTTTGCTTCAGATTTTCTGTACATGATCCTTTCGGTGAGAACGTGGTACAGTGGTTTAAGTACCTTCCCTCACCCCTCCAGACTCGAGAATGGTAATGGTTTCCACAGTTGAGATTTAGGGGATGCCTCACGGTACTTCCTCATTTTTGCCAACCCTTCCCATACATCTGCGACACATCAGTTCATGAGAACCTCTTCATTTGAACCCTGGGAAATGAATTCTGTTCCCACTAGGTTGCTGGCTATGGGAATGAGGCCTGTTTTGTGAGGCTAGGCAGTTTATAGGCCTCTGTAAGCTAGGAACTTAGATCTGTTCTTGGGGCTGTGTGAGACCCACTGAGTTTCATGTTGTGCTTACATAAGATGGCTACTCTGGATGCCAGTAAGGCTAATGGTGTGAGGGAAGCAGGAATGGGATTGGACAAAGGAAGATCAGCTGGAAAGTTATATAGGTGAGAAACCATGGCACCTGGCCTAAGCTAGAGAAATGAGTAGGTCCACCAGACCAGTGAGACTTCAAGGAGGAAATATGATTCAAAACTGATAGGTTTCTGATTCGAGCTGCTGAGGAGCAGTGACAGCAATTAATTAAGGATTTTTTTTACTTCAGTGCATTACATAATTTGTAGAAATATCTAGAGGAGATGTCAAGAAAACAGTATAGTTCAAGAAAAAACTCTTGGCTAGAGATCTAAATCAACTTTATCAGCATGCAGATAGCATTTAAAATAGGGTAGAGTAGATATGGTCCCTGTGAAAAATACCTTTTGATTTTGTTGTATAAAGGAGAACTTAGGCGCTCCTGGCATTTAAAGGCCTTTAGAAGCTATTTGAATGTACATTGTTTTGCGGCTTTTGTTTGTTTGTTTAGTTTGATTTTTTGTTTGTTCGTTTTTGGGTCTTTGTGGCCCTGATTGTCCTGGAACTCACTCTGTAGACCTGGAACTCACTATGTAGACCAGACAAACCTCAAACTCACAGAGCTCCGCCTTCCTCTGCTTCCCCCCCAAGGACAGGAATTAAAGACATTCAGCAGCATGTCCAGCTTGAATTCACACTTTAATTCATCCCAGAATATTGTAAAAATAGCTTGTAAATCCAGTTTACAGAAAAGGGAAAACAAGAAATCAAATGTAAAGATGCTGTTTTATACTTCAACCATAGAATAAGCTTGCTATCTCACTGAACATTTGGTTAAGGGAACAGCGCTTTTGCACAGTATAACACACAGAAACATGGTAGCTTTTGGGGGTGGGGGGCACTTCAAAATTGGCTGCAGAAGGACTTAATTTACCTCCACATTTCAAACTTGCTGCAGACCAATAGAATCCTGCTGAGCTAGTGAGTTTCTTACATTGTTTAACCTGATGGGAAGGTGCTTGTGTGGATAAGTTTCCAGTCTAAATCCAAATTAAAAGGAAGATTGTCTAATTTCATCTTTCATTTTCTAAAAAATTGTAAAATAAAAGAACATAAAAATGTCAGTGTTGTATTATAACAGACAAAGCAGCTGGTAGCCCTGTGGTAAGATAAGTTTTGAGGTTTTCTTTAGATCTGCTACAGATGATCATCTTCTGACGCTGGGGACATATAAATTTTATCATATGGCCTTCCAGGTTGTATATTATAGTGCTGAACTGTCACCCCCAGCATTCATTAGAATGATATTGACAAAATGTCCACTCCAATTGAGCTAAGAACTCAATAAGCCACTGTAAGTAAATTGTTGTGTTCCCAGCTCGAAGGCCAGTCTATTGATTCCCACGTGGCTTTGGGTCTGGTAGAGAAGCCCTTCCTGCTTAGGTTCCCTCTTAGGGTCTGCAAAGGCTTTTAAAACTTTCCGATAGCAAAGAACCTTTTTCCAACATTGCTTGTTAATACCCTGTATATGTTTACCGTATTTCATTTTAAATGAACGTTAATCAATACTTTGTCCTTAGGGGCTTAAAAACTTCCAGTTAATATCATATTGTGTAATAACATACACAGGTCTGTAATAAGAAAGGTGGTATCTCTTTCCACAGGAACAGATATTAACATTCCTGTGAACAGCTCTGGAGATTAAGCATGTGTGTCTATGACAGCAATGCTTTTCGCCTCACCTGTCTTGGGAATCTTTCCATGTTGCTACATGGAAAACTGCCTCACCCTTTTTAATAGTTGCCATATATTTCTGGATTATGTCATGGTTTAGCTTATTTAGATCCATGGTAGACCTCTAAGCTTTGCCTTGATTAATGTCAGTGTTACAATGAATATTCCCATATGTGTCTGTTTGTGTACTTGTGAAATAGCGTCCCTTTAAAGAGGTGTGAGATTATCATTTAAAAATAGAACAAGAAAATGTATATATTGCCAACTTATACTATATTCAGGAAAGCAGAAATGGGAAGAAAAATATTTAAACAGTAAATATTCAAGATATTTAAGAACATCTGACAGATTTTTCCCTTTGTTGGAAACTCTTTATTTCCACATTTGGGAAGTAAAAAAAATTTCGAGTTTTTAAAACTCCTGACAATTGGAAATCCTTAATAATCAGTTTCTGCTGTGCTTTATAGTGACAATTGGGACTGGTTTGTGGTTTGTTTATTATAAATTTGGAAAGTGGTTGTTTAAGGTGGTCATTTAAACAGAATAGTCAGTGACATGGACCAGACAGTGCTCTGGTTCTACATATGAACAAACAGCTGGAGAGCTGGAGGATTACTTTTCAAAAGAAAGGCTAAGTTCAATGGAAGCCCATGGCAAACCATGTCTAGAATGTAAGAGTATGTGGTAGAAATGTCTGTAACCTGAACTCTTTTCTATCAGAGACAGCTATTTTTTAAGTGTTCAAATTACACACAATTCTAGCTTTTCTAAGGAATTGTGTGCTAGAAAGCACAGGTTCTGGGACATTTGCATCAATACAGAACAACATGAACCCTGCTGTCTTAGTTTCTTAGAACTGTGCTCAGAAGCTACCACAAACAAGACAAGTTAAAACAATAGAAACACAGGCTTCAAAAGCTAACCCCATGCTCCCTACCAAAGGAAACGATAGTAGGAGCATGGGTTTCCTCTGAACATCCTGGGGACTACATTTACAAAATCTCAATTTATGACAGTCTTATGCAGTATTAACTTAATTTCAGTGGTGTATAAAAAACGATTCTGTTCTTTGTCTCCTACTTTGTGCTATTATTATACAAATTACTTCCCTATACTCCGTAAGCCTAAATGCAGGCTTGTAATTACCATTTATGCTTTTCTTTTTTCTATATAAGAAAAATTTGGTTTTGGCTTGCCTCATTGTGTGACCCAGGCTGGCCTGGAAGTTACTGTAGAGCCCAAGTTCTCCTTAAAGTCTGTATGTTCCCACCTCATCCTCATGAGGCATGCCACCACCACGCCCAGTGGCGTGGAGACTATGGAGTAGGGGAAGTTACAGCAGATACATTTGCACTGCTTTTCATGTTTGCCCATTTTCTTACAAGTTGTAACTAGTTTTCTTCTCATCCTCATGGGAATTCCTGGGCACTGCCCTTTTGTGCAAGCCGGAAGGACTATTGTCTTGCTTGTTGTTCTCAATGTGGTCACATACCTGTCAGAGCAGCCCTAAGGAGAGAAACGTTGCTCTTGGCTTGAAGTTTGAGGGATAGTCTTTCATGGCAGAGGATTTACAAAGGAGCCCAAAGTGGCAGCGGGTCACACTGTCCAAAGTCAGGAGGCAGAGAATGTGAAGCCTGCTGCTCAGCTGCTGATGCCCAAAGCCCAGCTTCCTCTCCCCTTTCTAGTGAGAGTGTGATCCCAGCTGGTGGCACTGTGCCCGTCATATTTAGGATGGGTCTTCCCACCTCAGTTAACCTAATGTAGAAACCCCCTCACAGACTGCCCGAGCCTCACAGCACTGATGCTTCTCAATCTCCCTAAGTTGGCAACCAACCCTATCCCAGCTGCTTCCACTGTTTGTTCAAGGTGGGCTTGCTAGCAACAAACTGGCACAATTTGTGTTTATATTAGAATGTCCTACTTTCTTTTCCATTTCTAAATGATGGGTCTGCTAATACAGAATCCTGGGTTGATAGAGTTTTTCTTTAAATATCTTGCTACCACTTCTGATGTCACTGGTTTCTGGTGAGAAATCAGCTATTACTCTTCATGCAAATCCTTTCTGCAGAATGAACTATTTCCCTCTTGTTGCTGTTGATATCGTCTCTGGCTTTGGCACTCCATGGTGGGGTTATGAGCCTTTTAGGTGTTGCTTGTTTATAGCTCGTTACATATGGAGTTTTCAAGCTTCTTGCTTGTAGAGTTGTTAACACTTTAATCACATGGTTGAGTCTTAGCTGTTACTTCTACACATAGTGTTTCTTCCCAGTGTCTCTTTCCTCTGTCCCTGTTCTCACTGGTATCTGATAGTTTCATATCCCACTTGTCTCTGGGGCCATGCTTGTTTTCTTCATGATTTTGAAGCCCTACTGGGAGAAAGAAAGAAGTCTGTGCTGCAACCACCTCAGTACAGACAGATGAACTGTGATGAAGCCCCACATATATTCATGATAAAAACTAAAAATTAGCCAGGCGGTGGTGGCCTACGCCTTTAATCCTAGCAATTGGGAGGCAGAAGCAGGCGGATTTCTGAGTTCTGAGTTCGAGGCCAGCCTGGTCTATGGAGTGAGTTCCAGGACAGCCAGGGCTACACAGAGAAACCCTGTCTCGAAAAACAAACAAACAAACAAAAAAAAAATTAAAAATTAGGATAAGGGAAGGATCAAGGAAAGACTTTGTACATCATACTTAATAGTGAAAGACAAAATGCTTTCTTCCATGTGTAATCTTGCAATCAACTTGACTTGATAGTTGGGAATGAGTAACCTCAGTTGAAGAATTGCCTCTATCAGATTGCCCTATAGTTATGCCTGTGGGGCATTTTCTTTACTGCAAAGGTGTAGGAGGGCCCAGGTCACTGTGGACTATACCAGCAACACAGGTGAACCTGGTCTGTATAAGAAAGGTAGCTAAATGGGAGACTGAGGGCAAGTAAGCAGCATTCCTCCATGCTTTGAGCTTAAACTCCTGCCTTAAATTCTTGCCTTACCTTCCCTTGATGATGGAAACAGAAAAAAAGAGAAAAGAAGGAACAAAGGCTACATCATGTTCCAGTAAAGTCTACAAGGCAGAATTGTTTCTCTTTTCTAAAAAGGGCAAAGAAGTGCCTAGTGAGTCTAAGTTTCAATAGAAACTATAGAGAGAAAACTGACAAAATAAAAGTCCTCCTGGTAACTGTACAGAATTGGAAGGACAGGATAAAGACAGAACCATTTTGTACTTGCCATAAAATTTCATTCCTAGCCACATTACTACAGAACTAAACATGACCTAAACATGACACCATATATTTTGTCGTGTCATTTTGCAATCTCACTATTTCTTTATGCTTATGCATTAAAGTTGGTAGTATGCTTATGCATTAAAGTTGGTAATTTTTAGATCATAATAAGGAAAAAAATCAAAGTCATCAACACCACTTTGACTTCAAAAACAAATGAATCTGATAAAAGGATTCAGTCTTCTGAAGTATGGCATCAGTTCTGTAAGTTCATCCTGGCCTGAACATTCCCAAACGGCAGGAAAGAATTACACAAAGAGAAGAAAAGGTAACTGAATACATGGGATCACCACCCCTCCTGGAAGGTTGCTGCCATTCACTCAAATTCATACTAAGCTTGCCAGGGTGAAAAATTGTCAATCAAAGATGATGATATAAAAATGAACTGAAGATTGAATTGAAAAGTAATTCTCTTTTCAAGTGGTTTGCAAATCTAGACGTTAAGTTTGGAATGAATGTGGTTAATGACCATAGCTGCGAGAGCTATATACCTGCTGATCACTGGAATATTATTACACATTAGCTTGATTTTCCTGTCGACTCCCCATTTATTTCCCCAACATGGTCTCATTACATTTTCTACTTTGCTGCTTGACCCTTAGCTATGAGTGCTTGCTTGAGGTTGTAGCAGCGTTTTAACTTACATGTATTTTTTTAATGCATCTTTAAGTACAAGAGGGGTAATGCCTCTGTTCCTTCTTTCTTTGTTTTGTTAGGTCACAGGAGGTTGTAAGTGGTGGAAATCAAGCCTGCATTACAAGTGAAGAGCTGCTTTACAGGCAGCCTTCCTACAGCAGCTAAATTGCCCCAAAAAAGCTTACTGGCATAATGAAGCTTTGAAGTAGTCACACATAGGCATTTATATTCTTTCTCTCATGAATGACTAATTTTAATTTTTTTTTAAAGTAGCAACTCAGCTTGCTTTCAGAACCATTTAAGCTTAGCACATGATTTTGTTTTCCTCCGAAACCAATGACTCTTGATTATGAGATGGGGAAGGTTTGCATATTGATTTCTGCAGACAGTGGATAAGCTCCTGTCACATTGAGAGGCCTAGCTGGGCACGTGATCTTATGGAGATTCTCTCCAATGTCACAGCCACAGTGGCTAGGTCTAAGAGATCTGTTTTGTGTAGAGTGAACCCTAACCTCTGTGTGGGGGATGGTCATGCTGGATGGAGCCTGTTGTATACTTTCCATTGAGCCTCACAGCTCAGCAAGTCACCTCTCTCAATACTCCTACAGGGTGTGTGCAGAGATCTACTGTGGTAGAGAAACAACTCTTTCTTTGTGTTTCCATACAGTTCTGTAGAATATTCTATCTGTACTGCCCTCTCCTGTAGATGTGTGTGTGTGTGTGTGTGTGTGTGTGTGTGTGTGCATGTGTGTGTGAGTGTGTGTGTGTGTGTCTGTGCGTGTGTGTGTATGTGTGTGCGTGCGTGCGTGTGTGTGCATGTGTGTGTGTGCGTGTGTGTGCGTGTGTGTGCGTGTGTGTGTGTGTGTGTGCGCGCGTGTGTGTGTGTGTGTGTGTGCGTGTGTGTGCGTGTGTGTGCGTGTGTGTGTGTGTGTGTGTGTGATTCCTGCCTTCCACTCTGTCCAGTGCCATGTTCTGTGAGATGCCTTACTTAATTGCCAGATACTTTCCATTCATGTCACTCTCTGTTGTCTATTTTTTATAATACTTGTTAGGGGATGACACACGCTACAATTGTTTTTATTTCTTACTCTTTCCCCTGTTACACATGCTTTATACATCTGCCCCATGCTTGTCACTGAGGAAGTGCTCAGTAAATAGAAGAGCAAACATATAATTTTGGTAGGATTTTAAAAGAGGAAGCTCATCAAGTAAATTCAGTTAGGTTAATTAAAACTCCCAAATCATCTCTGTAATAACCATGATAACCAGGTGTAGCACTCAGGAACATACAGGAAACACACTGAACATGGAATCCTGTGGTAGCATCTATACTATTTTTTAACCATAAGTTCATTGCAGCAGGATCCATGACTCAAAATTCAAAGTGTTCACACTTTTCATTATAGAGGGTGGAATGGGTCACTGATAGAGAACTTTGTAGATATGAATGATACACTTAAACTTAGTTTTTAGAAAACCTAAAACCCCAACCCACAGAGCTTATTAAATAACCTCCAGAGAAGCAACTCAGTGAAAGTTAGGTCCTGGGAGATGTTCTTTGTGTCTGGCCACTCCAGGCACCTTTCACATATTCTCTAATGCAGTCCCTAACAACTCTCATAGAATCTTACCACCATTTACATTTTACAAGTCTACATTTAACTGATTTCCCGCAGTTGTTCAAATAACACATGGTAAAGCAGGATTTGAAGCCAGAAAATCTTGCTTCAAAGTGATTAAAAAGAACAAGTATGCAATATTTCTGTGTGTGTATTGTGTTTATGCAAATGAGTATTACATATCCATATGTGTACATATGTGTAGAGGCCAGATATTATTGGTACATGTCCTCCTCAGTCATTTTTTATCTTGTTTTTTGAGATAAGATCTCACAGAACCCAGCTTGGCTGTCCAACCCGCTCGAGATATGCTGATCTCTTCTCTCCCCAACCTTGTGCTAGGATTGTAGATATATGACCATACCTGCTGTGGAGCCAGACTCATGTTCTGTGTTCCTCCAGCAAGCACGTTAGTGATTAAGCCATCTTTCCATCCCCTAGAGTGACATATTTTTGACACAGTTGGCAGTAGCTAGTGTAAACTCCTAACTAGAAACTAATATGTATAAACTAACTCAGACCAGTATTGATGACTGAATTGTTTTTCCCAAAAATTGAAGAAGACTTCCTGTCTTATTCTTGAACACAGGGAACGTAACAAATCACTGAGCCCTAAGGACAGATGTCTCTATGGAAGTTAAAGTGACCTCTTTTCTCTAAACTCTAGAATAATGCTAAATTCTGTAACCCCATTTAAATTCAATAAAAACATGCCTGTCAGATGATAAAACTGAACTGCATGTTACTCACTTATGAAAATACAAAATTTCCATCCTTTTATGGCCTGTAAAATTGCATATGAACCAATGTGTAGATCAGAGGGAGAAATTGAAAAATAGTAATAGAAGTAAAAAATATACTGTAGTAAGTAAAAAAGAGATGTGCTTGTTTTTAATGTGGAAATTTGGAACATTATCTAGAAGGTCATGGCATTTCAAAACGAATTCTAATGAATGATTATAATTCATGTTGGCAAAACAAAGAATGAAGGGGATTTCTCAGAGAAGTGAAGATGCAAAACTATGAAAATAATAGCATGAATATGTTTAATGTACAGTTAGCAAGCATGCTGCTGTTGCAGTCATCGAGGTCCCTCCAACATCCCTACAATGCCATAGCCTGTGGGCATGCCTCTGAGAAGCCACTGCAGGAATGGTGGATAGTACCATATCATCTGGGCACGCCTCTGCGAAGCCA
>NW_022196892.1:885864-957353 GCF_008632895.1 Mastomys coucha | reverse complement strand
ATATCATCTGGGCACGCCTCTGCGAAGCCACTACAGGAATGGTGGATGGTGCCATATCATCTGGGCACGCCTCTGCGAAGCCACTGCAGGAATGGTGGGTGGTGCCATATCATCTGGGCACACCTCTGTGAAGCAGCTACAGGAATGGTAGAGTTTGTTGCAAGCTTGCTCAGGCTGGATACAGCTGGATGCCAAGGTCCCTGGAAGTGTCCCTTCAACTTTGGGGGCTAGAAAATCTTGCTATGTGCTCCTTCTTCCATTTCTTGAAGAAGTGCATTCTGTGAGTCTGATGAATGTGTCTCCAGAGGCCATGATAGAACAATGTTGGCATAGGTAATATTTCTTCCCTGTCTCAGAGGTCCTGATAGAATAGTGTTAGCACTGACAATGCCTTCTTCCACTGAAATTTCCCTCCTTGGCTTTTAATCTCCTGATTCCCTTAGTCCTGATTAATGGGATTACTTCTCAAGATGTTCACATGCTTCCCTATCTCATATTCTACTTTTTGGGGTATGCTTCTGAAAGAGAGTGCATAACACAGCCAGGTTTATGAGAATAGCCCAAAAGATTGGAGTGCCAAAGACTCTTTGAGTGACTTAAGAGTGAGAGGTTTCAGCCAATAAAGAGTGAGTGAATTAAGAGTGAGAGACATCAGCCAATGTTTAGCTATAAGTTGAAGGATGTAAGTGCTAAGACAGAAAAATCTAGTTACTGCTACAACTTTCCAGTCCTTTCTAAATATACTTTGTTCAGATTTAACAAACAAAGTCTCCACACAGCACCCCCAGGAGCATCTCTCACCAAAGAGAGATGTTTGGGCAGTTTATTCATTTATGCTTAGGTTATATTCTTCAAAAAGCCTATGGACTCTTTGTTTACCATAAGTGGTTCTATTCAGCTCAAAGCATACTCTACAAAAGCACCTCATTAGGATTTTTCCTGTGATAAACACAGTGTGTTTGTCAGAAGGACAGTAGTATTTAAAAATAACTTTGACCTAGCCTCTCTTGTTTTCTAGAATTCTATAATAGTGAAGGGAATGAGTATCCACCTGCCGCCATCTCCCTTCCTCATAAGCACTCAAACTTTCAAAAGCACAAATCCAAGTGTCCCCGTTAGTTTTATGTCACAAGACACAAGCTAGAGTTACTTGGGAAGAAGGATCTTCAGTTGAGAAAATGCCCCTACATAATTGTCCTTTGGATGAGTTTCTTAATTAATGGCTGATGGGGGTGAGTGGGCTAGCCCATTGTGGGTAGTGCCACCTCTGGGGAGATGGTTCCTGGTATATATAAGAAAGCAGGCTGAGCAAGCCATAGAGAGCAAGATAATAAGCAGCACTCATCTATGGCCTCTGTTCCAGTACCTGCCTCCAGGTTCCTGCCCTGACTTCCTTCATGTTGGACAGTGATAGGGAACTGTAAGCTAATAAACCCTTTTCTTCCAGCATTGCTTTTGGTCATGGTGTTTGATCAGAGCCAATAGGAACTCTAAGGCACCAAGCGACTGCTCTTCTTTGGATTGTCAAATTGACTTGTATACAGTTTAGCCTTATTCCTCTTGGCTTACCTTTTTAGGCTTTAGTATTGTGGGCTCTGACACATGGTAGCTGTGAGGCCCTGATCATATTTCCAGTCTCTCTGAGCTCCTCACTAGTGGTAAGCAGTGAACCCTGAATCTCATTTCATAGAACTATTGGGTGAAATACATGAGCAGCTTCGTGGAAATGGTTGGCAGGTCGTGGCACATGATAGAGATCTCAATCTTTCTCTTCTGGCACCATTCATTCCTGTTTATAATTGTAGTCCTAGAAATTCTCACACCCATGTAATAATGAAACAAAATGAAATAAAAGTTTGAAGAGTGAAAAGGCAGAACCAAAGCATCTTTATACACTGATGACATGATGATGTAGCAAATCCTCAGGGATATGCAGAACAACAGCCGAACACACAAATGAATGCAGCAATGTCTACTAACAAGGCCTGCATACCAAAGTCAATTGATCTCTCTATACCAGCAGCAAATGGCACAATATTAAATTACAGATATTTCCAATTGTACAAGAAGTACCAAGTACCCAAAAATTCTTTTTAAAAAGACAAGTTATAAAATGCAAACCACAAACAATATGAGAAAAATTAGACAAGGTCTAAGTGATGCAGATGTTTTTCTAATGACTAGATTGGAAAATTCAATATTGTTTTTCCAAAATCAACCTTTAGATTCAACTTACTATAACCAATCAACTAACTGTAAATATGGTGATTGGACAGACAGGAGTTCCTAAAAGTTAGAAGCTGTGCTAATCAAGAGTAGGTACAGATGTGAGTCTCAGTGCTGGAGGCTTTCCACGGAGATCTCTGGCCTGACCTGGTGCAAAAGCCCTAGCAAAGGGAAGTGAGCACCGTGGGGCTGTCTCTGCCATGTCTTTGCTGCCCTGCACTGAGTCGGGTCTGGCTGGGCCAACTAGCCCGCGAGGAGTGCCACACAGCTTCGGGAGAGCAGACCTCTTCCCAAGTGTTACATCTCTTTGAACAAAAGGCCCAGACAATGGAGTAAATCTTTCACATGCTTTTACTTCACTAGATAGCATATATATACAGTTTTGGGGGTCATTCAGATTTCGACAGCAGTTATCTCTCACTGGTTTGGGCTGAGAGTCTTTATTTGCATGTAAGAGGGCTTGACCAATATCACACACCTCTCCTGCTGAGGTGGTTGTAGGGGTTTGGGACTGAAACATGAGCCAAGGTCCCAGGAGTTATAGCCGAACACCTTCTGTCCCTTGCAGGCAGAAACTACCCACTGGGGCTTCGGAGTTCTAGGCTTATACTCAACTGGGCCCAGGCTGCCTGAACAGACCACTGCCCCACATACAGAAACAAAGAAAAGATTAAACAAGCCTCGAATAAAACCAAGGACTTACGGTTAATCTATAATAATCAAAAGAGTATGTTACTGGCCTAGAAAAAAATGAACACTGAAAAAATTGTTGATCAAGGAATGGTCCAAAAATAGATCCATATATATGTTTGTGTGGTATCATGTGAGTGTGGTTTTTCCTCCAGCATTTCCTGTAGCATGACTCCTCCCCACCCTCGTGTTTTGAGAGATAGTATGGACCTAAGGGGTAGGGTCTTGTGGAAGGAGCTTAGTCATTGTAGATGATGCCTTCAAAAGGGTAAGGCTGTTTTCAGGGGACTTTGAGTTTTTTCAAGTGTGAGTTGTTCAAAGAGTAAGTCCAACTCATAATCTGTTCTCTGGCTTCCTCTCTCAAAATTCAGTCTTCTTCCTGATAGTGTGGTGTTACCACCATCTACCATGGGACCCTTAGCACAACTGAGCTGATGCAGATGCCATAGTGTGGTGTTACCACCATCTACCATGGGACCCTTAGCACAACTGAGCTGATGCAGATGCCATGCCTTTGAGCCCATAATTAGTGTAAGCTAATAAACCTCATTTCAAATAAAGATACATAAACCTTGTTTTAAAATGAACTTACCCAGCTTCAAGCAATTCAAGACAGCAATAGGAAACAGAGTAGAGCAATATGGTCGGTTTATTTTCAACAAAGGACCACGGAATTTCCATGAGGAAAGAAAATTGAAGAACTATTAATGGGACAACTGAAAACAGAAAGAAAGAAAGTAACCTCCGCATGGCATACAACACAGAGAAACTAATTTGGGATAGTTCTTAGAGTAAATGCAAAATAGTAAGCCTTGAAAGATCTCCAATGAAACAGAAAGGTATGCTTGCAAGTTTATACTAGACAAGGTTTTTGGAAAATAAAAGTATGTGATGACAAAAGGAGTTCCTAGAAGTTAGAAGTTGTGCTGATGAAAAGCAGGATATAGAACCAAATGCACAGGGCTGACATGTCTTCATGTGTGATACCTCAGATGATCTTCAAATCAAAATTGTACTTTAAAAGATACCAATAAGAAAGTAGGAACAAAGAGGTTTTGGGGATGTGGCAGAGTGATAAGAGTGCCTGCTTAGCGTGCACCAGATCCTGGGTTAATCCCCTGTGTGTATGTGTGTGTGTGTGTGTGTGCACGTGCATGTGATTATTGTGATATATTACACATATATATATACACACATTATACAGATCATTGTGCATATGTTTAAGAACATTAATAATTGCATAAGGGCAGAGTAGGGCTAGAGAAGCAGCTCAGTTGGGAAAGTGCTTGCCACATGAACATGAGGACTTGAGTTAGATCCCCAGTGCACAGAGAGAAAGCCAGTTGAGGTGGCATGCACTTGTGATACCAATACAGATGAAGCTGACAGGATCAGTGAGGCTTGACAATCAGCCAGCATGTGCTAATCAGTGCATCCTGTAGTCCATGAGAGACTCTAGCTCATAAACCAAGGTAGATAGCTGAGGAAAAACAGCCAGTATTGACCTCTGCCCTCTCCATGCATGTACACACATACACACACACACATACATACACACACACTGACAAATGTTCAATATCATTAGTCACAGTGAATGCAAATAAAATCACAGTAACTGTTTCCCATTGAAGCTGGCTGAAATGTTAAGTTCTAGTGGTCTCAAAAAGGTGAAAATGTGGAAACCCTTCACTAACTTTGAAGAGATGTTTCTGTAAGCTTAGTGAATCACTGATCCCATTGCTATTATGAGCCAAGGAGGCATGAGCACATGCTCACTAGAAGGCACCACAGGCGTGTCCAGAAGACTTGAGTTCTTAAAACTCAAATCTGGAACCTGCTCAAATACTCATCCATAGGAAAACAGGTAAGCTGTCTGATTTCAAAACTGAACTCAGAAATTTGAACCACCTATTGCTATCTGGTCAATGAGGATGCATTTTTAAATCTTGATATTAAGTGAAAGAATCAAACACAAAAGAGTCCGTTCTGCACAGTCCAGCCTGTGAGACGAGACCAGCAGGTAGAGCTCATCTAAGATGGAGAACAGGGAAAGAAAACTGCCACACCCCAGGCTGAGGAGTGTCTCAGAGACTAAGAGGGAATGGTCTAGAGTAATGGCTATAATTTCTTTGGAGGGGTAATTAAATTAACTTGTACAGTTACCACAAGATACTGAAGTTTGTGTTTTGGTGGTATAAATGTTACCCTAACAAGGAAATAAGACAGGCTGAAGAAATGGGTCAACAGTTAACAGTATTTGCTGCTCTTGCAGAGAAACAGTTTGATTGCCAGCCCTCATGCTAGCCAGTTCATAATGGTCTCTAACTGTAGCCCGAGCAGATCCAGTTCCCTGTTCTGGCCTCTGTGAACACTGCACTCATGTGCACACACTCCACACACAATAAATCAAATAATGACAATAAACATGACACCATAACTACTACTTTATGACTATTTATAGTGAAGGGTAGAAGGTAGGTCCGATGATAGCTCCATGCTGTGAACAACAAGCTTCTGAACTCCTTACCGTGGCATAATGGCCTGTGTGATTGGCCCTTGCCTAAGCCATCTACTTCCTGTCCCTCCTTTACCTCTCCAGTCTAAACCATGCAGTTGCTACTGTCTGAAGCAGGCAATTTCTCATTATCTAATTTAGAATCTTTTCTTTTCTTCATTCCATTTTTGAGAACTTTCATTTGTTTTTTCTCTTTATACATTTCTACTTGCCTTTTCCACCAGCAAAGAAGTTCCAAGAGACTGGAAACCTTGTCCTTCTCAGCTTTGTGACCTTGGTGTCTCACCTGGCTCAGTAGTTATTGAAAGTATCAATAAATACATGAATATAAGTGTTGTCCTATATGCCAGTGGTGGGACTGGATGCTGCTGTTTGGACTGCAATCCTTAATCCAAGTTGTAGACAATTTCAGGTTTCTCCCCCACAAACAAAGCAGACCTATAACCTGGGTCACATAAGGCTTTGGCTAACACAACACCTCTTTTTGCTCCTTTTCCTTTGCAGTCTTTGGGGCCCCCATCTCCTCCCCAGGTGCAGCTTACCAGAGATGGCACTGAAAAGTATCCCTGATGATAACATTTAATCTAATCATACTTGTTCCTCACATCTGTTCTCTTCCTGATGCTGACAGAATAGCACACACAGACTGTTTGAGGGAGGACATATATTTTAATTCAGTGATTTCAAAATGTCCTTCTACCATGGTAGAAGGTAAATCATGGTGGGCCAAGAAGCAGAGGCTGCCAGAGTCCTGCTGGACTCCACCTTTGCCTGTGGTCTCCTCGGCCTTAGCTCCAGCCCACATTTAGAGGCAGTTCTCCCTCACACCTAAGCATGCCTCTGTATATTAAGTGAATCTTTAGCTTACGTTTAGTGACGTTAATCTTCACACTTCTGTACACAGTTAAAAAGGTGTTTATGCATACATGGTGTTTTTATCTCTAAAACACATATGTTTCTATACTACTACAAGATGTAACACTCACAAAAACAACGTTTAAAAGGATGATATGGAAATTGTAATATATTTTATTCAGGTCAGTTGTCTACAGTTGGAGTGGAGGAGAGACCACAACATTGATGTGAAAGACCACATGAAACACTGCATTAATGCAGTTGAAGTTTAATCCTTAGGTCAGATGATAGCTTGGGAAGCTTTTTTCCTTTTTAAGTTATATGATATTATCCTTTAGTGCAAGACGAATGGACTTTGGCGGGGTGGGGGTGTCTAGACTGTACTCTAAAATCATCTCATGTTATAGTCAATGCTAGATATTTTTCCACATGATATAGGGACTACTTTATAGGTAATAATGAGATTATAGATATTTTATAGGAACTAATAAGATTAGTAAAGCAGAGATAGAGAGGAGGAGGCATAGAATTACTATAGAATGGACTATATTAGGTTTTTTGTTTGTTGCTTTGCTTTTGGGTTTTGTTTTGTTTGAGACAGGGTCTCATTATGTAGCTCTGGCTTGGTTGGGCTCATCATGTAGATCATGTTAGCATCAAACTCACAGACATCCTCCCATGTTTTTAAAAATAACTATACTATAAATATCAATAACAATTACTTAAATAAAATGTCACCTTGAGGAATTAATCATTATTGGAGAGTGGGTGTGTAATACATCCATAGAGAAGTTGCTAACATGGGGGTGGCCATCTATTTTCAGATAAAAGAAAAGGTCTTAAGAAAGCATCAGTTTGACAGTACAGCAGCCCAGGATGGTTTGTGAATTTTCAGCCTGGTGTGTTACCTCTGAGACATAAAAGAAGCAGAACATAAAAATGAGCCTCTATCAGCTTGAAGCAAACCTAATCTTTGTGATCATGGCTGTGGTCTAAATCTATTATAGATGTTCAGATTTGGTGTCCTTGGTATCGCTGTAGGGTGACCTGAATAGTGAGCAATAAACTTGTGTATTAAAATTCTAGTTGGAAGATATGTGCTTAGGAAGTGAAACCGACACTTAGTGCTTCATGTCTGTCTCTTCGCAGACTAAGAGCCTATGGAAAATGACAAGTGCACTTTTAGGGAAAGAAACCCATAATGTTTTCCTATTTAGTAGGTGACAGTATGTCCCAAGATAACATGAGCTTAAGGGGCTGGAACAAGCATGGTTATTAAAGGCTAATGGTTTCCAGTTCATACAAATTGAATTTTTTCATAGGCTGGGGGATTGTGGAAATCTAGTGTACAATGATGAAATAAATTAGCATATTAAGTGAATTTATACATGCAGGCCTGTGAGCACTTTGAATTTAAGGAAGAAATTTATTACTTCTTGAAAGAAAATGACAATTCTTCAGTTCTATGTTTGAACTCCATGTTAGAAAGAGCCTATTTGATAAATTATATCATTGTGATGATTATCCAAAGAAATGTATTTTAAATTCTTTAAATTCATCTCTCTCTCTCTCTCTCTCTCTCTCTCTCTCTCTCTCTCTCTCTCTCTCTCCCCAGAATTACTGATTTAGGAAACATCAAAAGAAGATTGTATTTATCAACAGTCCATAAGGAAGTGTCTTCAACACCTCTTCATGCAAAAATCCCACTCTTCATGATCAAGCGTAAAATCGTAAGTATCACATGAATGTTCCCTAAAGAGGATTAAATTTAATTCCCAAGATATTCATTATGGGCCTTCTCTGTGAATAAGGCCTTTGTTATGTTCCATGATGCTATTAAAACTGAATAAAATACACATCTTTCCTCCTTGCCCCTTGAGATCCACTAGGTAAAAGAATATTATTCAAATGCAATGTCACCAAAGCTGTGAAGGAGGCACACTAGGAGAGAGAGATGTCACCAACTCTGTAAAAAGAAAAGAAATTATTTGTTGGCTAGCCGCAGGCTTCATGCAGAGGACCACATGTGTGTGGCATTGGAGGACATGTAATCAGTGAGAACCAGGAATCCAGCACCCTAAGCAAAGGGATGACACGGGCAGAAGTGTAGATGCTGGAAGTGGTGAATCTCTCAGGAACACAGACTAGACATGTCTCGCCTTTTTTTTTTAAAGCTTTATTTAAGTTTTATAAATAGAAAACTTTATACAATCTTCCAAAATAAAATGCAAATAGGGTTGTGGAGATGGCTCAGTGGATAACGTGCTCACTGCCTAAGCATGAGGACTGGACTTCAGATCCCCAGACTGCAGGCAACAGCTAAGTAGGAGTAGCAGCCACTTGGAATCCCAGCAGGCAGGAGGCAGAAGCACGTGCAGGAGGTCCCTGGTGCCAGCTGGCTAGCAAGGCTAGGCAGAATTAGTAAGCTTCGAGTTTAGCAAGTGACTGTACCTTGACAAATAAAGTGCAAAGCAGTCAAGAAAGACAGCCGGTATCAGCTTCATACGCATGCACATACACCTGCATGAGCCACTGGCATGAAGAAGAGAAACTACAGTTGTGGAGAGATGTGGATGCAGGTCAGTGATGCCGAGCTTGCCTTGTATGCAGTAAATTCTGAGTTTCATCCCTGCCACCACAAAACACACTTACAAAGAAAGGCTTTTGAATTAGAAATAGAAACCAGTTCTGAGGTTTGCGGACATTGTTCTGGTGTTGTGGTCGGGAGCCATCTGAATGGGTCAAAAGTTGAAAACGAAGTGACCATTGGCTATAACTCAGGATTCATAAGGACTGGGTGGCAGCAATGGAAGAATGGATATGAAGCAACCTGAGATCCTTCTGTCTAAATGAACGGACCACTCACAGCACACAGCACACTGGTGGCGTGGTGCCTTCTGAGAAAGTAAAAAGAACTAGGGTTGAGATATTTGCTATGTTTTTAATCATGCATGTGTCTGCTTATATATAATTTAAAATATACATGTAATGGAAATAATAGGTTGTGGGACCTAAAACCAGGAAGTTTGGTAAGGTAGAGCAGGTCGAGACCCAGAGACTCAGTGGGCACACACCTGAGGCTTACTTAGGTGACTCCCAGCTCCCTGCCAGACACCTGACTTGGAACACATGCCAGGCTTCACACATAAAAGAGATGTGACCACAGGTCATGTAGGCTCAAGATAGAGTTCTCCATGCTAATGAGGTACCTAGAGGCCCAGAGGGCTTAGCCAATAGGCTTCCCTTCCCAGACACTCCTTCCTGCAAAAGGTATTTAATCTCAGGCCCACCCTGAGAAGTGGAATATGCTTTTGCTTTCTGTCATGACAATAAACATCTCAGAACCATGGGCAATCAGTCTCTTTTCATCAAGATCAGCCCTGGAGAGTCATGGAGAAGGCCTTAGTCTACAGAGCCGCAGCCTAATCTCCCGTAGAAGGCCTCTCTGTGCTCCCAGCCACAATTGCCATCAAGCCAAGGACAATCACCTTGGGACTAGCCAGAGCTGTCTTCCCCCAACCCCCAGCCCTGGGCCATACCAAGCCTGCAGACCACTACTTCATTCTCAGCTCTTCCACAACTCCCAGTGGTACCTCGATGTCCAAGGGTTTGAGAAGCCCACAGCCCTGGCCTCGTTGCCACAGGCCCAGGGATCTTCAAGCCAGCTCCAGCCTCCCCAGCTTCCCCACCACCAGAGTGGTGTCCCAGTGCTTCCCTACAGCCCACACCCACCCCAGCAACAGTGGGATAAGCACAGTCAAACCCCCCACACCTTGCCCTGAGGCAAAGCAGATGTGGAACCCTACAATAGGTCATCCCTGAATATGTGTACATATGAGCAAAGCTAAATGGACCCAATAGATTATGTGTGTATTCATATATAATTTTCATAATTTATACATAATTCATACTTAATTATGTACATATACTAATTAATATAGGTAACAATGGGAATTAAAGAAGAGACCATCATGAATTTCCGAGAGGGATACAGCAGTTGGGGGATATGTAAGGAGTTAGTGTTGTACATTCAATATTCATGTATAAAATTCTCAAAACTTAATAAAATTATAATAAGAACATTGCTAGTCTTAAAACAAATCTCATGTTCATTTCATCATCTATAAAAGCAGCTAATATGAAGTATATAAAGTATATGTAGAAGAGTGCCTGAAGTGCAGTGAGCCCTGCAGAAGACCACAGCTGCTACTTGCACTTTCGGTGCTACTGGCTGTAAAGCTGGGATTGTTGGCATTGGGCTTTCAGCCCTGTGACTGCCACACTCTGCCCTTCACTCACCTGTTTACCTGAGTTTTATTTAATGGTCCTGTTCACCTGCTTGCCTTCTCCATCAGACCATGAGCATGTCCTTATTGAGCTTTTAGCCCTAGTTCCTGTCAGTATGTGGTACACAGTAAGTACTCAAATGTTGGCAAGTCTCAACATGCCTCCTGGAAAAATAATGAGTGTTTTGTAGCCAAATCGTATAGGCTTTATAATGTGCTTGGTGACTGCACGAGTGTCCAGGAGTATTCCAACAAATACTAAGAACCTGCTCTCATTCCTCTCATTTTCCTCCCAATCCAGCAATGATGAAGCAGAAGGTTAACATGCTGTATTCCCACGAGTCTCACTGAGCTAAAGCTGAGTCATGTTTTAAAGACAGTTTCTATCCCAAGTAGTAGAGAAGCCAAGCAAGGCCCTCCCATCCAAGATACCATCCCCGAAGCACCACTGCCTGTAGTGAGAATTTTGGTTTCTTTAAAAAACCCACTTATGTTATGTGAGTATGTTTTTGTTTTCATCGCAGGTCTGGGATAGGCGGCTGCTTCATAGCTGGCGCTTAGGATTTGCTCCATGGACTAGCAGGGGCATGATTTTTGCCAGCCACACATAGTTTTAATTCTCCAGAGGGTATAAATGGGAGAGCTCTGAGAGGGTGTGGTTTCTGCTGCTGCTGGTTCCTTCTGTTGGATTTGCTGGATTACTGGTTTGCTATTGATGGATTGCTGGGTATTCTGATAATGAAGATTGGATTCGCGGCTAGGATGTTTCTAATCAGTAGGAAGTAGTCTAAAGAGATCTGTGCCTTCTTTTCCCTTTAACCATCTTTCCTTTCTACATAGTATTAAGGAGTTAGAAGGGCTTAGGTGGAATAAGGGTTGGATGGGTGGTAGATGTAAACCCAATACAATAGCTAAAAACCCACCTGCCTGCTGTTGGTTTATCCGCTGAGGGTTGTTTTTAGTTTTCGTTGGTGTTGGTTGGTTGGGTTTTCTGGTTGGTTTTGGTTTTGGTTTTGCCAGGTCATTCACTTTTTTCTATCCATTATCATTTGTAGCTATCTTGATGGCAAACCTAATTGGGCATTCTAAAAGCACTTCAGCTAACATTTAAAAGCTGGAAGGTCTCATACAAATTCCTGACTTCTGACCCCTATAGACATCTCAGATTTTCTAATCTGAGCCCATGATGTTCCTAAAGGAGCTGAATGCATAAGTCCTCTCAGTTGTTAAAGTGCACTTAGAGACCTCCTCTTTACTCAGTTGTCTTCCTGAGACTTCTAGGAGTTAAATAAGGTACAGTCATGATTCAGAATAGAATTGCCAGATTGTTCACCTCTCCTTTGTTCTGTAGCTAAATCCTTTAGATACCAACAGGCAATAAAATTAAATTCTTATAGCCATACTGATCTGAACATTTATAAATAGGCCATATTCTGTTTCAATTATATTTAAATGCTAACCTTCCAAATTTACTTTCCATGGTATTCTTAATTATAAAGATTCACTTTAACCTTTAAGTTACAGCAATTTATATTTTTAACTTGAGATCTCAGGGGCAAGAACAATTTTAAAAATTAAAAACTGTCACATTAAACACTGGAAGTACTCACTTAGTCAGGACTCACTGGAATCCATTTCATTTCTTCTTTACCTTAAGTTCAGTTAGTTGCTGATGGTGTCAGATGTACATCAATGTCTTGCTACCAACAAATCATGTGCTATAATGTCTAATAAACATAATTGTTTGATTGGGATGTTCAGTTATGAGATGTTCTTCAAAATGGATCACTCACTGGAGATAGAACAAAGTAATGTGGTAAATTACCATGCCAGTTCTTTAGCAGTCTTCACGACTCAGACACCTACTGTTTCTCATATAAATGGATAAAATACCTTGTGAACTAATTTCTAATGCCATCTGTTATAGATTTTAATACAAACCAGAGGTCTAGTATATTGCACCCAAAACTGCTCAAAGACCATCTTGCCCTATTTTCTCAAACATCATGTTTCACATTGAGCCAACATTTGGATTTTTTTTAACAATATTTGATTTCTTTAGTACCACTAAATGAGAAAGGATGATGTCACAATGCCTGACTTCTGGTCACACATAGAGCCAGGGTAACAAGAACAAAAAACAAATCTCTGAATCACTGTGATAGGATCAAGGGCCGGAATTAAACCCAAATTGCTACAGATGTCTCATTTTCAAGAAGGGTGCTAAAAACATGCATTGGAGAAAAATGGCTTCTTCAACAAATGGTGTAAGAAAAACTGGATATCTAAATGTAAAGGAGAGACACTAGACCCATATTGCTAATTCTATATAAAAATCTATTCATACAGGATGAAGACCTTAGTGTAAGACTTCATTCAGTCCCTGACTGTGCTATAGGAAGAGACTTCAGTACATAGGCATAAACAAGGACTTTCTGAAAAGAACTCCAGGAGCTAAGATAATGAAAACTGGCAGATGAGGTTGGATGAAATTAAAAAAACTCTGCACCACAGAGGAAACATTTGTATAGAGTCAACCTGCAGAATGGAAGAAAATCTTTCCTGGCTATACATCTTGTTACAGGTGCGGATCAGAGTTTGGAAAACACCCACTGATGTTGCCAGGTTTTTAAGTCCCAAGACCAAGAGTTGTACCAGATCACAGGATAATAGAGATAAAAACAGTTTATTAAGAAAGAGAAAGGCATTCTCAAGAGTTGCTCTGAGCTGGGAAAAGGCTTACAATGACCCTTTATTGGTCGTGTACAGAGCACCCTCTTTCTCGTGTCTGTGTAACACAGGATTTTTCAGCTGTGTGCTCCCAGCCCTCTACCAACTGGCTTCCATATAAGCTGCTACTCTTTCCAGACCCCACTCTCCTGACAGTCTGACAGAGGATTAATAGATACCTAGAATAGGTAAAGAACTCCAGTCCTCCTCACACTGCATAGCAAGTGATTTCTATCTGCATAGCTGTCTCCCCAGCCCAGCTGTTAATCGTAACCATTAGTGTGTGAGAAATAACTGGGACATGAGCAAAGTATACTCCTCAGTATTGACAGTGTTTCCATAGATTATTCCACCTTTAGGCATTTTTCCTCAACCTCGCCCATCCCCATAGTGTTCTGCTTTGTAATAGACCCAGCAAATATGAAACTTTCTAAAATATGAACCAAAATAATTCTCTTTTCTCAAGAATTTGTCACAGAAAAAAAATATATTACTGGCATAATTTGACAACTCTAAATGTGTACAAACTTAAATAAGAGAGCTTGAAATGAAAAACTAAAAGAAATAAAGGGCCAATGCAAATATAGTGTAGCAAAACTGCAAAAACTCCCTTTAATTATTCATTTACATCCCAGTCACAACCCACCTCCCATTTCTCCTCCAAGGTCCACCCTCTTTTCCCATTACCCCTTCCTTTTCTTGAGGAAGGGGACCCCTCAACCCGTACCAACCCACCTTGGTACCGAAAGTCCTATCAAGCAGCCCAGAGTAAAAGGATCCAAAGGCAGGCAACAGGACCCAAGTCAGAAATGGCCCCCAACTTCAGTTGTTAGGGGACCAGCATGAAGACCAAGCATACTATTGGGTTGGTGGTTCAGTATCTTCAAGCTCCCATAGGTCCAGGGTAGATGACTCTGTGGGTCTTCTTGTGATATCCTTGACCCCTCCTGTTCCCACATTCCTTCCTCCAACTCTTCCACAAAACTCCAGGAGTTCCACGTAGTGTTTGACTGTGGTTCTCTGCATCTGTTGTTATCAACTGCTAGAGAAAGACCCTCAGAAGATGGTTATCCTAGGCTCCTGTCTGCAAGCACAGCAGAGTGTCATTAATAGTGTCATGGGTTGGCTCTCTCCCATGGGGTGGGTCCTAAGTTGGGCCAGTCATTGGTTAGTGATTTTCTCAATTTCTGCTCCATCTTTATCCCTGCACATCTTGTAAACAGGGCACATTTTAGGTCTAAGATTTTATGGGTGGATTGGTGTCCCCCTCCCTGCAACCAGAAGTCCTGCCTAGCTACAGGAAGTGACCACTTCAGGCTCCATATCCCCCACTCCTAAGGAGTCTCATCTAGGGTCGCCCCCATCCTCTAAGAAGCCTCCCCCAGCTTGTCCTAGAGATGTCCCCGACCAATTTTCCTTCACTCTCCCAGCCCTCTCCTTCTTCCCCAGCTCTTCCCATACCTTATCACCAAACCCATCCCCCTCTTTGTCCCCTCTCCCATCCAGTTCCCTCTCTTCATCTATTTCCCATGTCTATTTTGTTTCCCCTTCTGTGTGAAATTCAAGTATCCTCCCTGGACCCTCATCCTTACTTAGCTTCTTTGGGTCTGTGGATTATAGAATGGTTATGCTGTAGTTTATGGTTAATATCTACTTATAAATAAGTACATACCATGCCTGTATTTCAGGGCCTGGGTTACCCCACTATTGATGATATTTTTCAGTTCCATCCATTTGCATGCAAATTCTATGATGTCCTTGTTTTTAATAACTGAGTAATACTCCCTTCTATAAATATACCACATTTTCTTTATCCATTCATCAGTTGAGGGACGTCTGGGTTGTTTTCATTTTTTGATGATTTTGAATAAAGCTGCTGTGAACATAGTTGGGCAGGTGTCCTTCTGGTATGGTGGAACATCTTTTGGGTATATGCCCAGGAGTGGTATACCTGGGTCTTGAGGTTGAACTATTCTGAATTTTCTGAGAAACTGCCAGACAGATTTCCAAAGTGGTTGTACAAGCTTGTACTCCCACAGCAATGGAGAAGTATTACCCATTATTGCCCCACATCCTTGCCAGCATGTGCCATCACTTGAAATTTTGATCTTAGACATTTTGGAGGTTTATGCAAATCTCACAGCCATTCTAATTTGCCTTTCCCTGATGACAAAGGACATTCTTAATTAGGTTATTTGGTTTTTGGTGTTTAATTTTTTGAGTTCCTTATGTAGTTTAGAGTCTGTTGAGAAGTGAGGTGTAATTATGATAGATCTGCCTGTATGTTACTTGGCCTTTTACTCTTGCAGCTTTTAATATTCCTTCTTTATTCTGAACATTTAGTGTTTTGATTATTATATGGCAGGAAATTTTTCTTTTCTGGTCCAAATTATTCCATGTTTTGTAGGCTTCTATGTTTATAGCCATTTCATTTTTTTCTTAGGTCAAGGAACTTTTCTTCTGTGATTTTGTTGAGAATATTTTCTGGGCCTTGGAGCTGGAATTCTTTGCCTTCTTCTATTCCTATTATTCTTAGGATTAGTCTTTTCATAATATCCTAGATTTCTTGGATATTTTGTGTCAGAAACTTTTTAGATTAAGATTTTCTTTATATCTTCTATTTGTATCTTTCTATTGTATATTCTACCCCTGATTTTCTCTTCCATCTCCTGTATTCCCTTATGCCTGATTTTCTCTTCCATCTCCTGTATTCTCTTCATGATGTGTGTGTGTGAGAGAGAGAGGGGGAGGAGGGAGAAGGAGAAGGAGAGAGAGATGCTGGGTTTTTTCCTTATGTTTTTCCATCTCCAGGATTTCCTCAGTTTGTGTTTTCTTTATTTCTTCTATTTCTGTTTTCATGTCCTGACCAGTTTTATTTCTTGTCTTCACCTGTTTGATTGTATTTCTTTAAGTGGTTTATTTTTTCCTCTTTATTGCCTCTATCATCTTTATAAGAGTGGATTTAAAGTTGTGTTCATGTGCTTCAGCTGTGTTAGGATGTTCGGGGCTTGCTGCAGTAGGACAGCTGGGTTCTGTGCTGTCCTTGCTCTTGTTGATTGTGTTCTTATGCAGACCTTTACCAATCTGCTTGTCCCTTTTGCTGCCTGGATGTTCCTGATGCTGACTGGCCCCCTCAGGAGGCAGAAAGAGCCCTGAGCTCCTTCTCAAGACAGCGGAGTTCAGGGGACAGCACCTCTCCTGGCTATGCCCTCCATAGAACTGAATATTCCTGTGTGGCTGCTGATAGAGCTTAGGGGACAGAGCATATCTCATCTCTGTTGCACCCCAGATGGGCTGAGTATTGGCAGGCAGTGTTCTAACCTGTGTGTTCCTGGGGCCAGACAGGCTTCCTCAGGAGGGGAGGGATGGAGCTTCTGCTGGTTGTGGGACAGGGTCTAACCTGCATGTTCCTGGGTCCCAGCAGACGGATATTCCTGAGGCCCAGCAGGCCTCCTTGGAAGGGAAGGCAGTAGAGCTGGGGGCCAGGTGGACAGTGGGCAGCTCACCTCTGCTGCCTGTCCTACTCCTCTCTTTAAAACTGTTAGGAAATCAGGAAGACTTATGCTAGGCAAGTGCTGCCAATCAATCTGAACTGACATTTACTAAAAGTTTATCTAGTAACTACATAATATACATTATTTTCAAGTGTACATTGAATGTTCACTAAGATTTTTTAAAATGTGAATCTCAAAAACATGAAGAAGATGACATATGGTCTTTCCACTGTCGGATTTTTTTTCTGCTGGCTACGTATTAAACTCTAACAAATATTTTAAGTTAATAGTTCTTTCCTGCTGCATTAAAGTTGTATATAGGAATACAGTAATTAAAGATTGAGAAAATGTCAAGCAGCATAGGGATTTTAATAATATATAATACCACCAAGAATAGTGAAAACTTATTTTATAAAGATCAACTATGATTCATATAATCCTCTTGGTTAGGAGTAAAGAGTTTGTCCTCTTTCCCAGAACTTTGTAGCATACTTCATAACATTTATATGAATGTCGAGTTGTTTGTTGAAGCTTATAAAAATTATACCCTTTATAGAATATATATGAATGTATTTCTATTTTCTCTAGCCAAGGTGGACTTGTGAAATGTTTCTCCATTTTTTCTTAGGATCCACCTTCTTGGTGATAGATCCATGGAAAAAAGTTTCAGATATTTGCTTAATGATTAAAAGGTGAAAGTGTGTGTGCATGCATGTGTCTGTGTATGAAGGCATGAAGGCATGTTCATATATCCATGCATAGACACACACCTGCCATTATCTACTGAAAACTTTCCAATCAAGCACGAGTCAGGTAGAGTGAATAAAAGCATTATTCCTGTCATGGATAAGCACTGGTTCCCTACGACTCTGAAGGTTGGCTCTAATTCCCTAGCAGAGCTGGTAGTACAGAGCACAGCAGAGTTCAGATAAGCAGGGATGAAGGAAAGGGCCCTGGGGCGAAGTGATGAGCATGCTCACCTGTCTTCTGTACCTGGCAAACATCTTATTTACAACCAAACTGAGTGACAGCTTCAAGCTTTTCCAGAAATAGAAAAATGGGGAGTCATTTAACTCAGAATATAAAGGGAGAATAGGTGTGCAGTGGAAGTGAAAGTTGTCACAGAGCATCTCTTAGCTCCATTGTGTATAACATTAATAAAATCTCAGAATAGGAAATGCTAGGGAAAAGAGAGTAAGCAAAAGATGATAATCCAAGGAGAATGAAGTTTAGAAAGTAAGTTTTCCTGAAATAGGGTCAAGAGGTGAGTTCGTTTTAAAAACTGGTAAAAAGTAAATAAATGATGGAAAAGAGAAACAGTTACTGACTTAACAGTGTGATCAGGTAAAACCTTAACAGCACTGGACTTTTATTTGCATGTGTGACAGTGATTTAAATGGTTTTTAAGTAATTTTTTTTCTCAACTAACTGCAGTGGCTGGTTTTGTGTGTCAGCTTGACACAAGGTAGAGTCAACAGAGAGAAAGGAGCCTCAGTTGAAGAAATGCCTCCATGAGTAAGGCATTTTCTCAATTAGTGATCAGTGAGGGAGAGCCCAGCCCTTTATGGGTGGTGCAGTCCTCGGGTTCCATAAGAAGGCAGACTGAGCCAGCCATGGGAAGCAAGCCAGTGAGCAGCACCCTCTGGCCGCTGCATCAGCTCCTGTCTCCAGTTCCTAGCTCTGTTTGAGTTTCTGTCATGGCTTCCTCCAACAGTGGACTACTAACGTGGAAGCTGAACAACCCCTTTCCTCCACAGCCTGCTTTTCATCATGTTGTTTCTATCACTGCAGTAGAAACCATAACTAAGACACTAACCCACCCTAACCCCCTCTCTTTAGTAACTGTAGTAAAGAAGCCACATGCCTGCCTCTCTTCCTAAGACAGAGGGCTCATGCATGTTTATATCTCCAGAGGTGAGGCCAGTGCCCAGCCCTTAATATTTGCACAGTGTTTGTGAGGGGAGAATTAGTTTCATTCCTAATGGCTTGAACTAGTTAGCTGGAACAGGGGCATGTTAAGTCTTTTAGGAAAAGAAATTATAATTTACAGAACAATACTGCTTATAGAATACACTAATGGATAAAGAAACCCACACCTCCATTCCTTATGATCTGGACTTCACCAGGCCATCAATTTCCACCTGATGGACCCATATATTGAATTTTTTCCTTATATTTGTTCCTTATATTTGTCAGCCTTCTAATCAGCCTTCTCACACCATACTTGCATGACTGACAGACACAAGTCTTTCAGTCTCTCAGTCATCTTTATTCTGACCTAGCTACAACTCATTCCAAAAGACCTCTGTCACTCAGAACATTTCTTCATCAAGGCTGACCAAAACTTAACTTCCCAATGCTCTGCATTTGCACATTATATTTGCAGAACTTCAAAAACATTTGCCTTGTAAAGAATCTCAGGGACCTTCCTGAGCCTTCACAGCTTGACCCTCACAAGCTTTAGCAGCTCCCCACCCCAAAAAGCCCTCCCTGCCCATGCCATAATCCAACCTATTACCATTATCCAGCTACACTCAAACCCACTTCCCCCTAGCTAACCCAGGCTCTGTACTCAAGTGACCATGGTATTCTCACTGCCTAGGACTGTGACTTTACTGTTGGGACACCTACAACAAATCTTTTTGGTTTAATTAGTAATTCTGTACAATTTCTTACTGATTTGTTACTGAGACAATCTTGGGCTTACCTCAATTTTAAATTATAAATGTCCTTCCTAGAAAAGGTCTTAATTACAAACTGCTTCTAAAAATCATTGAAGACTCAAATATTTAAAAGAAACATGTGGAAGTTTAGTACCACTTTTGTTTTAATTTCAGAAATTATTTTTCTGCTTTTATCTTGCATTCTTAAATGTCTTGATTTCTCAGTAATGGTTATTTTTCCTCTTTCTTTATTCAGTTAGACCATAGAATTCATTTGATGAAGTGCTAAGGGATCTAATTGTGTAATGGGCTGGAATTAGTACCTGCAAGAGTACTTCAAAATTGGCACACACCCAGCATAATTACAAATCCTTTAGAAGAATCTATTCTGTGTAATAGGTTAATTGGTTGTAAGTAGAGAGTACTGGGTACCATTTAACCAAGCATCTAATTTAATCCCTACCCTTTAAAAATCAAAACTAAAGTATCTAATTGTAATCAAATTAATCCCCTTGAAAAAAGCAACAGGCTATTTATCTCTAACGTTCAGGCTTTAAGTGATGTAAAGAACTTGCCTTTAGCCTCCCACTAGCATGGTGCCCACAGACAGACGAGAGAGCTGTTTTCCCGGAGCTGCCACCACGTTTCCAGATGGGAGTGCCACAGACAGGTGAACAGTGTGTAGTTCTGATGATGGTGACTGTGGAGGAAAATCAAGCTCACTGTAGGAAAACTTAAGTCAAAACAAAAAGGGCACACTAGAGCCATACTGCCTGCTGTGAAGCCCTGCTTCAGTGCTGTGGAGGGCCCTAATTTGCATCTGTTTCTCTTGATCTTAGTGGTGCAATCTGTGCATTGACCTGGTCGCCTTTACCAGTGAGATATTCAAAGGAGCAGTTTTCCAGTCATTGGATGGAATTATCGTCTCTGCTAACTGTAAGCTGCGGAAGATCTTCACTTTAAAATCAAAGCCTCAAGAGACAGCTGATAAAGATGGTATGCTTTCTTTTCAAGTTTGGGAGGACTCTCTCAAGTGTAAGAGATAAATATTAATTTAGAATAAAAATGTAGGTTATAGATTGCATTGAAAACAGTTTCAGTCTTGGCTAGACTAATTTGTCTGGCCATCTGCAAGGTGCATGTCTGCCTTTCCCACACCTTGCCAGCATTTCTGTTGTTCCCACTATGACAGCCCTTCTGAAGGGGGCGAGACAGACACTCGAGTTTAAATGCCTCCGGGCCAGGAGTGTTGAACATTTTTTCATGCTTAATACCCTTTTGTACTCTCTCTTTAGAAAACTGTCTATTTCATCAGCCTACTTAGTAATTGAGTTGTTTGGATCTGGGGTAGGTTGTTCTTTTGATATTATAGATATTAATCCTCTGTAGATATTCACCCGTTCTGTAGGCTGTGTCTTCACACACCTCAGTGTTTGCTTTGAAGTACAAGCGGTTTTGTTGTTGTTTTCTTTGGGGGGGAGGGAGTGGGTTGTTTTTTAATTTTATGCAATCCTATTTCTCTATTCTTGCTACTATTTCCTAAACTAATAGAGTTCTTTTTAGGAAATTCTTGCTGATGCCTGTACTTTGAAATATTTTCCCAATTTTCTTCTCTAACTATTTTAAGTATTACATTGATGACCAGGGAGACTGGCCTATAATCGTATTTTTTATGTGTGTATGTTTATTTTGAATCAGTAGTACGGACTTTATAAAGTGAATTTAATACTGTTCTTTTCTTTTTTATTTTACAAAATAGTTTGATGGAGTTTGATGTTTAGGTTTCCTTGAAAGGTATGGCAGAATTCAGTTGCAAATCCATCTGAGGGTGGAGTTTTTAGTTTATAGGCTTTTTATTGCTACTTCAATCTCATAGTTCTTTACAGGTCAATTTAAGTTTATATACTCATAAATGATAGGTCATGTGTGTCTAGATTTTTTTTCTAAATTTTTCAGTTCAGCAAGCAAAACTACAAAGCCCACAAATCTCATCAAATTTGAAGAGCATACTATTAAATAATGGCTAGTCAATGGGAAAAAAACAGGAAGAAAATTTTAAAATTACAGAGCTGAGTGTAAATGAAGAAACAGCACACAGACCAGGTGACCACAATGAAAGTGTCACTTGGGGCAGTTTATAAAATACAAATACCCACCTTAACAGCTGAAATCTCAAATTCATATCTTTTTAAAAATATTATTTTTGTGTATGTGTGTTATGTGTCTTTACACAAACCCAGAAGAGGGAATCAGTTCTTATTATAAATGGTTGTGAACCACCATGTGGTTTCTAGGAATTGAAATCAACAGTCCTGGAAGAGCAGCCAGTACTCTTAACCATTGAGCCATCTCTCCAGCTTTCCAAATGTGTATCTTAATGATGCACATCAAGATCTTGGAGAAGCAGGGATAAGCCAAACCCAAAATCAGTATAGAGAAATAATACCAATAGGGAAAGTTTAATGATAAGGAAACAAAATGAACAATACAGCGATCCAAATGAAACAAAGACTTTGCTCTATGAAATACTAAAATGTGGGTATGTGTGACTGGGGGAGCTAACCTGGTGCAAGAGTGAGATTGAGACCTTCAAGTGTGTGTGACTGGGGGAGGAGCTAACCTGTCATAAGAGTGAGATTGAGACCTTCAGGAGTTAGGATTGCTCTCTCCCTTCTCTCAACCCTGTGTGTTCAGGCACATGACCTCTACCTCCCCCACCTCCCCCACCTTGGCAGTCACATAGTCTTTGGCCAAATTATAGATTTAATTTTCTCTCTCTTGTTAAGAACCTGAGCGGCAGGTTCTTGGAATTCTTCCTCATGCAAATGAAGCATGTCCAGCACCTCTGCCCTAGCCAGTAACATATAGCCACCCTGGAAATCCCTACCCACTCCTCAAGATCTATATAACCCTTGCTCACCCCAATATAGGTGAGCTGTCTCACGAAGCTGATCCCAGAAGTATATCTGCCATTCTGAACCCTGCCTCCACCCCCCAAACCCTCTGCCCTGTCCCTGCTCCCCTCACCTTCATGGACCAATAACCCATGAGGAAGGGGAGACTCACACTATACAAATTGACACCCTTAGACAATGTATCAAAAGGAAGAAAAAACTTAATAAAATTAGAGGCGAGAAGGGGAAAATTGTAGCAGACACCAATGAAATTCAGAAGACTGTTAAGGAATATGTTGAAGATATAAATTCCTGGAAGTTGGAAAGCTCTGCTGTATTTTTAATATTATCCACACCTTTGGGGTAGTATGTGTACATTTTAGTAGTTTGATTTGTTCTAATAAGAATTTTGCTCATAATCATATTAATTTGTTCTGGATCAAATGAGTTTACTACAGCTTAATATAACAAAAACATGTTTCATGTTTGTTTCTTTTTTTGTACTTTACATCTGAGCTGGGACTTATTGCAAACAGAATTATCTTTAGGTAGCTGAAAAAGTTGGGGGATATTTTTAAAGAAACTGGACAATGTACAGTATATCAAGGGAATGCAGAAAAGCGGGCTTGCGAGTCTATAGCCATGAATCAATGTAGCTTGCTCCTACCACAAGACTGTCCTGCAGATGTCATCCCTCCCCCACAGCTGCTGAGCTGTGCAGATTCCCCAAGTCATAGACCCATAATTCCAGCTGGACTCTAGGTTCAGGAATTCCTGTTATAGCAGCCCTGTCCACTCTCCTGCCAGCCTCACCAGCAGTAGATTTCTTCTTAATGATTCTCTCTATTGAGTGAAGCATGTTATCATAATTGTCTGGTCTATGGAGCCCAGATTACAAGCTGCAAAGGAGGCTGTCTGGTTCCTGCTTTGCCAAGCAGGGACACATCGTGTGGGAAAGATACCAAATTCAGAAAGATTTGCAGATGACTGAGGAGCCAAGAGCTCCAGAGTTTCCTTGCTCTCTTCTTCCCCTTTGTTTGGTTTATGTAGTTTGGTTTGACGTCAATAATAATTTCTTATTGGATGTGTTAGAAAGAGAAAGAAACTTAAGTTCTTCCTCACATTGTTTGTATAAAGACTGGAATGTGTGTATTATTCTTAACTTGGTTAATAAAATCAGCAGATTACTCAATTGTCTAGTACATACATGCTAACACACACGCCTGTTATAAGGGTTATAAACAACAAAAACTATTGAAGGAATACTAATGCTCCCCTTCTAGTTTCACCTGGGATTATATTATTAAAAATCAATTCTTCTAGAAGCTGGAAGCAGAGCTGCACATAAGATGTCAGAGGCAATTTCTTAGAAGTTTTCTATGCACTTTAGACCTGTTCCTCCTGGATGTGGATCTTTAACAGGGCACTGTGCCTGCACATGTCATTTGATAATAAACATAGCTGGGCATGTTGACAGTTCCCAAGAGAGATCACAAGCAAATCACAACCTACTCATCTTTTCTGCTACTCAGAGGCGACAGTTGAAGATGCTGTAAAAGACAAAAGCCCTCTGATAAGATGCTCCATGCACTTTCCATCAGCTCACAAGAAGTTAATCACAGCCTGATTAATATAAAGAAAATGGAAGCTCAGCAAGTTAAATGCATGTTTTAATATCTGATCCTTTTTAAGCTCCTATCAAAATTATGATACAGAAAAAAATTTAAAGGTATAAATTCACAGGATGCGGCATGGGAGAAGAGAAAACCTTTTAAAGGAGCCTCTACATTTTCTAAACTGAAAGAGTGAGTTTCTTAGGAGAACACATAAAGCTGAAGCCTATCTAGGAGTTGGCCAGAAATCTGAAGGGAGTTTATGTATTCGTGACCCTCATAGGATAAAGGATAGGGAGAGTGGTCACAGCTGGTTCAGGTGGCTTTCCTTCTCTGCTTGCATATAACCACACAGCAGTTGTGTCTTCTGAAGAAACTGAACCACTAGCTTTGAATTCAGGAACATCAGGCACATGACACAAGTTAAAGATAATAGGAAGAAAGGATTTATGGCTGGGGAGGTTTTATCTGTGAGTGAATAAGTTGATATAAAAAGTAATTTTTTCTTCAGTTATCTGTAATAGTCATTGAAGCATAAGTGTTAGATTGTCAACATTTTATATAAATAAATGCCATATTTTACTTACCCTTCATGGACTTACAGCAATGTGGACACAGTTCTGTACTTCTGTAACCACCATTCCAATCAAGAAATTTGAGCATCAGAAATATCATGAACATGCTGCTGTCCTCACCTGATCGTGGCTTCTGTCAGATTAATTGTACCTGATCACAGGACCCTGTACCTTCAGTATGGATCTGTCTGTGTTGTGTGTCCCTGTAGTGTGCTACTTACCACACTGTATACTGTGATGTTTACTGAACAGCTCTCGCTTGTTTGTTGTTCCTAGACTGTTAAGAGCAGTGCTACTAGAAACAATCTTCTCTGATTGGAGCTCCTTGGTAGAACTTTTTTTTAGCATTTTCTTGTAGCTGAATGAAAAACTTCTCATTCTTCAGTTGTCCATATTGATCTTAGAATTTCACTTGATTTTTAAAAATCGCTTCCATTATTCTAAAACAATTCTTGATCTTATCAGACTTATCAAGTACATTAATCAAAGCTATTTTTAAATTCATGTCTCATAATTTCATTATCTGAGTCCACTCATGAGTCTCTTAATTTATTATTTATTTTTTCTTGGCCTTGTCTCTTTTTTAAATTAAAATTTGTATATACAGTATACAATATAATATGACTGTCATGGTATTTCCATACCTGGATATGATTGTCATCCTCATACTTGTCACACCTGCTGTCTTCTGTCACCTGCCACATCCTTACTAGTCTCTTAGGCCACCAAATAGTCTTACTAACTACTTTGATATCATGTATATTCTATTTCTCTCTCTTCCCCCACTTAGAATCTTTCTCCACTATCATGGTCTCCTCTGTAGTTTCTTCTCTCTCTCTCTCTCTCTCTTTCTCTCTCTCTTTCTCTCTCTCTCTCTCTCTCTCTCTCTCTCTCTCTCTCTCTCTCTCTCTCTCTCTCTCTCTCTCTCTCTCTCTCTCTCTCTCTCTCTTTCTCACACACACACACATACACACACACACATACACACATTATAAGATAATGATTTACAGTTCCACCCATTTTCCTATAAATGTCATGATTTTTACAGCTGGTTAAAGCTCAATTTTGTTTATATACCAAATATTTTTTATTCATTAATGTGTTTAGGGACCTCTGTGTTGGTTCCATTCTTTGGCTGATGTGAAAAGCACAGAGATCAACATAGATGTACAAGTATCTCTGTGGCATGCTGACTACACATTCTTTGGGTGAATTCCTGGGACTGGTTCAGCTGAGTGGCATGGCAGCTCTAATGTTAATGGCTTGAGAAACTGCTACACTGAAGTCTGTATTGGGTGTGCCCTTTTATGTTCCTACCAACTGAGTGTAAAAGAACTTCTTTCCCACATCCTCACTATCAATCGTCACTTGATTTTCTGTGTTTCATTGAGATTAGGGTGAGATGGAATCTCAGTGTAGTGTTCATTAGTATGTCTCTAATGGCGTAGGTGTAGGAGTTGTGATGAAGATGTATCTATCCCCTGAGTGTGAGCGTGTGTGTGTGTGTGTGTGTATGTGTGTGTGTTTACCAGTTGTGATATTTTGTAGTGGTCTGCATCTTCTTCAAAGAGAAACTTCTTTGATGAGGGCTATACATGTCTGCAGGTTGAAGGGTAAGTTTGTGGGATGGAGTTAGGAATCAGGCAGGTTTAGTAAAGTATTAGCTGTAGGTTCTTCTCTGAGATCCATGTGCTCATTAGCCTGGAGTAGTTGGCTGAGTTCCCATTGTCATGTATTATTGCTCTCCTGTTTGGTGGGCCTTAAGTATAATTAGAGCTCTGTGGGCTACTACCTATATATTGGTGACACTACGAGACCTCTAGGGAATAGTTGCCATGCTGCTCATTGTTGAAGTTCATAGCCTCATAGACAGGTAGGACTATCAGTTGATTTCCTCCCTTGGCTGTTGTGTATATAATCTAGTTCTCAGAAAGGAGCCTTTACTGACAGATTCTCTGGTACTGTTCTGAAGGGTAAAAATGCTTCAAAATATCACTGCCTCATACTCTGTGCCCCTCTGTGAAACCCAGGAATGAATAACAGTAACCAAGAGTCCAAAACTTTTTGGTAGTGTGTGATATGTGCAGCCCTGCCTCCTTAACCAAGGTTAATCCTTTCCTTCTCCTCTCCCCTTCTACACTCATGGTTCTCAACCTTCCTAATGCTGCAACCCTTTAATACCGCCTTCATGTTGTGGTGATCATGGCCATAAAATTATTTTGTTGCTACTTCATAACTGTAATTTTGCTACTGTTATAAATTGTAATGTAGATTTCAAATATGCAGGATAGCTGATATTTGGTCCCTGTGAGATAGTTGTTCAAACCCTACAGGGTTCGTAACCCACAGGTTGAAAATTGGTGCTCTATAGGAAATCTTCCTAGAGTTAACATCCTAGTCAGCTAGTGTGGTGTACAAGTGCCAGCTTGAGAAGAAAGGATGATATGGAGGTTTAAATGAAAATGCCCCCCATAGGCTCATAAGAAATGACATTATTTGCAAGGATTAAGATGTGTGGCTTTGTTGGAGTGTGTGTGGCCTTATTGGAGGAAGTGCTTCACTAGGGATGAGCCCTGAGGTTTCAGAAGCTCAAGCCAAGCCCAGTGGCTCTCTCTCTTGCCTGTGAATCCAAATGTAGAACTATTAGCCACCTCTCCAGCACCATCTGCCTGTGTACTACCTTGATAATTATGATAATGATGATGAACTAAACCTCTGAACTGTAAGCCACCCCAATTAAATGCTTTGCTTATAAGACTTGCCATGTTCATGGTGTCTCTTCATAGCAATAAAACCCTAAGACAGACTAGGACATGTTAGGGTTCCTGTACTTCTATGATGGCAAATATCCTGGACATGGAGAGCCTTGGGCTAGTTTCTCCAGTATCTAATGAAACTAACATTGGCTTCTCAGGAAGTCTTGCATGATAGATAAGACTAGATGAGAAATCTAGCTAGAAACCACAATATGCTCCCAGTGATCTGCGTTAATCTCCATGGTCCTTGAAGCCTAAGCCCCAGATCCATCTCACTGTTTCATGTTTGTGTTGAGACCAAGGAAAAGCAGAGGACATTCTCACTCTGAGGATGTCTTCATCATTGGTTCCATCCAGTACTAGGCTTTTTGTTCTGTGGGGAGACTTTTTACTAATGTAAAAGTCTTATAGCTTGCTATGCATCTGTTTATATTTTCTTGGTTTAACCATAGTAGGTCATATGTGTCTAGTCTATGCACATCTCCTTTAGGTTTTCTAGTGTTCTAATATCGGCACTCTCTGCTGCAAACTGTCTTCTTAGAAGCAACTTAGTTCTACCTCCAGGTTCTGGAAAGTTGTCCTTTTACTTTTATTAACCTCTAAGAATGTTTCATCTCTTTGGATTGCTTCAGTGTCTTTAAGTCATTTAAGATTGTGACATTCAGTCTTCAAGTATTTGTGTAGTTTCTAGGGATTTTTAAAGACTTGCTTTGTGGCCTGTAATAAAAACAGTTTTAGAGATTATATGAGATGCTAAAAACCTGCCCTCTGTGTCTGGTGCAAAGGGAGAATATCTTGTGTCTGTATGGATATGGATGGTGCCTATCGATAATAAATCTGATGGCCTATCACTTAGGCTGGGGAAAGGTGGGAAACATCCTGGAGGAACATTTTTACTATGCCCATGCATACTTGCCTACTCTCGATAAAAGCATATACTTGTTGCTAAGTACTCAGGCACTCTTCTTGTATACATTAATTGTTATTTAACCACACTTAATCATCCCAGTATTTTTCACATCCTCTGCTGGATATGAGCTTCCAGAAGGCTGCTTTGGCCTCCTACTAGAGTCCAAGCCCTGGCTGTCCTGGTACTCATTCTGTAGACCAGGGTGGCCTTGAACTCAGAAATCTGCCTGCCTCTGCCTCCGAAGTGCTAGGATTAAAGGCGTGCACCACCACCACCCCACCTGTAATAAATTCTGATAGAAGGCTAATATCCAATATATACAAAGAACTCAAGAAGTCAGACTCCAGAGAACCAAATAACCCTATTAAAATGGGGTACAGACATGGAAGGAGTT
Source organism: Mastomys coucha (assembly GCF_008632895.1). Classification (NCBI taxonomy): domain Eukaryota; kingdom Metazoa; phylum Chordata; class Mammalia; order Rodentia; family Muridae; genus Mastomys; species Mastomys coucha. The sequence continues at coordinate 928,752 of NW_022196892.1, read as the reverse complement.
GCAGAGACTAACTATGGAGTAGAGACTGAAGGAAGGACAAGCCAGCCTGATATACCTATCTCCTGAGATGTGCTGACAGTACCTGACTAATACAGACGTAGAGGCTCACAGCCATCCATTGAACTGAGTACAGGGTTCCCAATGAAGGAGGTAGAGAAAGTACCAAAGGAGCTGAAGGGTTTGCAGCCCCTTAGGACGAACAAAAATATGAACTAACTAGTACCCTCAGAGCTCCCAAGGACTCAACCACCAACCAAGGAGTACACATGGTAGGACTGATTGTTCTGGCAGCATGTGTATAGTAAGATTATTATAGAAGATTACAAAGTCAGTCATCAGTGGGAGGAGAGGCCCTTGGCCCTGTGAAGGTTTTGTGCCCCAGTGTAGGGGAATGCCAGGGCCAATAAATGGGAGAGGGTGGAGTGGCAAGCAGGGGGAGGGGAAAGGCAACAGGGGTTTGTTCTTGTTGTTTTTTGGTTTTTGGTTTTGGTTTTTTTGCTGTTGTTGTTGTTGTTTTATGGAGGGGAAACTGGGAAAGGAGAAATCATATGACATGTAAGTAAAGAAAATATCTAATAAAAATATTTATTAAAAAATAATTGTTTTTGTTGTTATATGATGCTACCTGAAATTTCTCTTAGAGAATAATTTAAGTTGTAAGAGTTCTTAGAAAAAAAGAGCAGATAAAGCAGACTTCCATGTTAACCATGTTTCTACAGGATTCAAACTGGAGTTTTATCATAGTTTTGTCTGCCATGACAGAATATACACTGGGTATGGAGTTGCACTGCTATCATCATGCATTTTGGTACCTCTCCAGAGCTAGCCTGGGTTACATCATAAGACCACATCTCAATATAACAAATAAGGAAAATGTACTGAGTTTCTATCCTCAGGGGTTTCTGACTAACCCCTGGTAGTTGTAAACTTAGGCTTTATGTTGACTCTTGGGTTTTGTATCCTATTCTGTTCACACAAACTCTTTAATACAGAGTTCATGATTTCTCTTTATGGGATTCAGTATACAGTTTCATATTTATATTCTGATCTCCACAGTTCTAATTCTCTTTCAACATAAAATCGTAATGTTATTGACAGAGAAACAAAGGAATTCAGAATACCTTGCATAACAGATTAATCTGAGTTAGTTTCCCTATTCTTCCAAATATGTTCTATTTTGTGAGTTCATTTATTGAATTACTTCATACTGGTTTTCTTAGCATCTCACAGAGTAGTTCAGGCTGCTAGTATGCATCAGCCTCGGAAGTACTGAGATTACAGGGTATGCCTCCACACCCAGCTTCACATTGACTCTGTAAATGCCAGCAACAAATATAAATGAATTAAAAATAATAAGATGAATAATGCAATTTGTAAACCTAGTATTCAGACTCTTGGAAACCATTGCGTTGCCACTGAGAATTGAGGGTTTGAGTTGAATCATTCATTTCCCACCTCACGAACAGGACGTTAGGCAAATGCAGTAGCTCATCTGTCTTTAACATTGTGAATACTTCGTACTTCCATAAGGATGGTTGGGACTAAGTTTTTCTTGCTAATAGTCAGCATATACAATTTTTTCACTAGATTCTAAAACAGTCAAGAAATAATAAAGAGTGGTGTGTGTGTATGTGTATGTGTATACATATACAGAGAGAGAGAGAGTAATAGAAGTGAAAAATAAAATGAAATGTTGCCTAAGTGAGCCACATAAAGTTGTTTTTATTTCCTTTGAGTCATTTGCTATTATGTGCATTGTGCAGGTTTGTTCTGTGCCATGGAGAGTTTTGTCTACTGCTTTCATCTGACTTCTTTTTTATTCTTTTCCATAGCATCACCATCTTGAAAATAAATTTTCTTGCATGTTGTTTTGTTTTGTTTGCTATTGTTGTTGTCTTATTTTTCAGTCTTCTTGTGGTTGTTGTTGTTGTTGTTGAAGTACAAGAAACACTACTGTGGCCGGGCAGTGGTGGCGCATGCCTTTAATCCCAGCTCTTGGGAGGCAGAAGCAGACAGATTTCTGAGTTTGAGGCCTGCTTGGTCTACAGAGTGAGTTCCAGGACAGCCAGGGCTATACATAGAAACCCTGTCTTGAAAAAAAAGAAAAACAAACAAACAAACCCAAAAGAAAAAATAAAAGAAACACTACTGTGTTGAGTATACTTCAAGTACAAGGAATTTAAGTTGTTTTGTTTTTCAGTAACTAGATTCTAAAACAGTCAAGAAATAATGAACACTTGTTTTTGTAAATTATCAAATACCTGGTTGAGTTTCTAATGGAGATAAACTAAAAGTACTAAGTAAACCAGGCATGGTTATGCTCACCTTATATCCCAACACTTGGGAGGCAGAGGCAAGCTGATTTTTGAGTTTGCAGCCAGTCTGGTCTACACAGTAAGGTTCAGGCCATCCAGAGTTATATATCTGAACCTGCCCCCTTTTTCCCTCCCCTTCCTCTGTCCCTCCCAGATCCCTCTCTCCCTCTACTTCCTGAGATTATTTTCTTCCCATTTCTGAGTAGGACTGTAGCATCAACACTTTAGTGTGGTCTTCTTTCCTCTTGGGTTTCATATGGTCTATGAGTTGTATCATGGGTATTCTGAGTTTCTTTTGGCTAATATCCACTTATCAGTGAGTACATAGCATGTGTTTTCCTTTGTGACTGGGTTATCACTCAGGATGACATTTTTTTAGTTCCATCCATTTGCCTGGGAATTTCATGAAGTCATTGATTATAATAGCTGAGTAGTACTCCATTGTCTAAATGTATCCATTCCTCTGTTGAGGGACATCTGGGTTGTTTCCAGCTTCTAGCTATTATGAACATGGCTGCTCTGGACATAGTGGATCATGGGTCCTTATTACATATTGGAGCATCTTCTGAGTATATGCCAAGTAGTGGTATAGCTGGATCCTCAGGTAGTACTATGTCAAATTTTCTGAGGAACCACTATACTGATTTCCAGAGAGGTTATACCAATTTATAATCCCACCAGCAATGGAGGATTGTTCCTCTTTGTCCACATCCTCGCCAGCATCTGCTGTCACCTAAGTTTTTGATCTTAGCCATTATGATTGATCATGTGGTTTTTTCATTGAGTTTGTATACATAGTGGATTGTGTTGATGGATTTCTGTTTATTAAATATCCCTGCATTCCTGGAATAAAGCCTACTTAATCATGATGGATGATTGTTTTGATCTTGGGTTCAGTTGGTGAAAATTTTATTGAGTATTTTTGCATCAATATGCATAAGGGAAATTGGTCTGAAGTTCTCTTTCTTTGTTGGGTCTTAGTGTGATTTTCATATCAGCATAACTGTGATTCACAGAACAAATTGAGTAGTGTTCCTTCTGTTTCTATGTTGTAGAATAGTTTGAAGAGTATTAGTATTAGGTCTTCTTTGAGGTCCATTAGAATTCAGCACTGAACCCATCTGGTCCTGGGCTATTTTTGGTTGGGAGACTTTTAATGACTGCTTCTATTTCCTTAGGGATTATGGGACTGCATAGTTTATCAGATTCTGATTTAACTTTGGTGCCTGGTATCTGCCTAGAAAATTGTCCATTTCATCCAGATTTTCGAGTTTTGTTGAGTATATGCTTTTGTAGTAGGATCTGATTTTTTTGAGTTTCCTCTGTTTCGGTTGTTATGTCTCACTTTTCATTTCTGATTTTATTAATTTAGATACTGTCTCTGTGCTCTCTGGTTAGTTGAGCTAAGGGTTTATGTATTTGGTTGATTTTCTCAAAGAACCAGCTCCTGGTTTTGTTGATTCTTTAAATAATACTTTTTGTTTCTACTTGGTTAATTTCAGCCCTGAGTTTGATTATTTCCTGGTGTCTTATTCCTCTTGTGTGTAGTTGCTTCTTTTTCTTCTAGAGCTTTCACAAGTGCTTTCAAGCTGCTAGTGTGTGCTTTTTCCAGTTTCTTTTATGGGGCACTCAGAGTTACGAGTTTTCCTCTTAGCACTGCTTTCATTGTGTCCCATATGTTTGGGTATGTTGTGCCTTAATTTTCATTAAATTCTAAAAAGTCTTTAATTTCTTTATTTCTTCCTTTACTAAGTTATCGTTGAGTAGAGCGTTGGTCAGCTTCCATGTCTGTATGGACTTTCAGTTGTTTTGTTGCTATTGAAGACCAGTCTTAGTCCGTGATGATCTGATAGGATGCATGGGATTGTTTCTGTCTTCTTGTATCTCTTGAGGGCTGTTTTGTAACCGATTATGTGGTCAGTTTTGGAGAAGGTACAATGAGGTGCTGATTAGAAGATATATTCATTTGTTTTAGGATGAAATGCTCTATAGATATCTCTTAAATCCATTTAGTTTATAAATTTTTAGTTTCACTGTGTCTCTATTTAGTTTCTGTTTCCATGATCTGTCCACTGATGAGAGTTTGGTGTTGAAGTCTCCCACTACTATTGTGTGAAGTTTCTTTTATAAATGTGGTTGCCCTTGCATTTGGAACATAGATGTTCAGAATTGAGAGTTCATCTTGGTACATTTTTTCTTTGATGAATATGAAGTGTCCTTCCTTATCTTTTTTGATAACTTTTGGTTTAAAGTCGTTTTTATTCGATTTTAGACTGACTACTCCAGCTTGTTTCTTGGGACCATTTTCTTGGAAAAATTGTTTTCCAGCCTTTTACGCTGAGGTGTCTGTCTTTGTCACTGAGGTATGTTTCTTGTTTGCAGCAAAATGCTTGGTCCTTTTGACGTATCCAGTCTGTTAGTCTATGTCTTTTTATTAGTGAATTGAGTCCTTTGTTGTTAAGTAATAGTGATTGTTATTTCTTGTTATTTTTGTTGTTAGAGGTGGAGGTATGCTTGTGTGGCTATCTTCTTTTGGGTTTGTTGAAAAATTACTTTTTGCTGTTTTTGGGTGTATTTTCCTTCCTCGTGTTATAGTTTTCCATCTACTATCTTTTGTAGGAATAGATTTATAGAGAAATACTGTATAAATTTGGTTTTTCATAGAATATCTTGGTTTTTCCAACTATAGTAATTGAGACTTTTGCTGGAGATAGTAGCCTGGGCTGACATTTGTGTTCTCTTAGGGTCAGTATGACATCTCCCCAGGATGTTCTAGCTTTTGTAGTCTCTGTTGAGAAGTCTGGTATAATTCTGATAGATCGGCCTTTATATGTTACTTGACTATTTTCCCTTACTGCTTTTAATATTCTTTCCTTGTTTTGTGCATTGGTGCTTTGGCTATTATATGACAGGAGGAAATTCTTTTCTGGTCCAGTCTATTTGGAGTTCTTTAGGCTTCTTGTATGTTCATGGGCATCTCTTTCTTTAGGTTAGGGAAGTTTTCTTCTATAATTTTGTTGAAGATATTTACAGGCCCTTTATGTTGGGAATCTTTGCTCTCTTCTATACCTATTATCCTTAGGTTTGGTCTTCTCATTGCATCCTGGATTTCCTGGATATTTTGGGTTAGGATCTTTTTGCATTTTGCATTCTCTTTGATTGTTATATCAATGTTTTCTACCTTATCTTCTGTGCCTGAAATTCTCTCTTCTATTTATTGTATTCTGTTGCTGATGTTTGTATCTATGGCTCCTGATCTCTTTCCTAGGTTTTCTATCTCCAGAGTTGTCTCTCTTTCTGATTTCTTCATTGTTTCTATTTCCATTTAGACATCCTGGATTGTTTTGTTCAGTTCCTTCAACTGTTTGGTTGTATTTTCCTGTAATTCTTTAAGGGATTTTTGTGTTTCCTCTTTTAGGGCTTCTACCTGTTTACCTGTATTCCCCCATATTTCCTTAAGGGAGTTATTTGTATCCTTTTTGTTGTTGTTGTTGTTGTTGGTTTTGTCCAATTTTTTATTAGATATTTTCTTTATTTATATTTCAAATATTCTCCCCTTTCCTGGTTTCCCCTCCAAAAAAACCCTATTCCCTCCCCCCTTCCCCTGCTCACCAACCAACCTTCTCCTGCTTCCTGGCCCTGGCATTCCCCTACACTGGTGCATAGAGCCTTCACAGGACCAAGAGCCTCTCCTTGACTGACTAGGCCATCCTCTGCTACATATTCAGCTGGAGCCATGAGTCCCACCATATCTACTCTTTGCTTGGTGGTTTAGTCCTTGGGTGCTCTGGGGGTACTAGTTCATTCATATTGTTGTTCCTCCTATGGGGCTGCAAACCCCTTCAGCTCCTTGGGTCCTTTCTCTAGCTCCATCATTGGGGACCCTGTGCTCAGTCCAGTGGATGGCTGTGAGCCTCTACTTCTGTATTAGTCAGGTACTGTCAGAGACTCTCAGGAGACAGCTATATCAGGCTCCTGTCAGCCAGCACTTGCTGGCATCCATAATAGTATCTGAGTTTGGTGATTGTATATGGGAAGGATCCCCAGGTGGGGCAGTCTCTGGATTGTCCTTCCTTCAGTCTCTGCTCCACACTTTATCTCTGTAACTCTTTCCATGGGTATTTTGTTCCCCTTTCTAAGAAGGATCAAAGTATCCACACTTTGGTCTTCCTTCTTCTTGAGTTTTTTGTGGTTTGTGGATTGTACCTTGGGTATTCTGAGCTTCTAGACTAATATCCACTTATCAGTGAGTGCATATCATATGTGTTCTTTTGTGATTGGGTTACCTCACTCAGGATGATATCCTCCAGATCCATCCATTTGCCTAAGAATTTCATAAATTCATTGTTTTTAATAGCTGAGTAGTACTCCATTGTGTAAATGTACCACATTTTCTGTATCCATTCCTCTGTTGATATGCATCTGGGTTCTTTCCAGCCTCTCACTATTATAAATAAGGCTGCTATGAAAATAGTGGAGCATGTGTCCTTATACCTGACCTTAAGCTGTTCTACACAGCAATGGTGATAAAAAAAAAAAAAAAAAAAAAAAAAAAAAAAAAAAAAAAAAACTGTATAGTATTGGTACAGAGACAAGCAGGTAGATCAGTGGAATAGACTTGAAGACCTAGAAATGAACCCACACACCTATGGTCACTTGATCTTTGACAAAGTAGCTAAGACCATGAAGTGGAAAAAAAGACAGCATTTTCAACAAATGGTGCTGGCTCAACTGGCAGTTAGCATGTAGAAGAAGGCAAATTGATCCATTCTTATCTTCCCGTACAAAGCTCAAGTCCAAGTGGATCAAGGACCTCCACATAAAACCAGATACACTGAAACTAATAGTAAAGAAAGTAGGAAAGAGTCTGAAGCACATGGGCACAAGGGAAAATTTCCTGAACAGAACACCAATAGCTTATGCTCTAAGATCAAGAACTGACAAATGGGACCTCATAAAATTGCAAAGCTTCTGCAAGGCAAAGGACCCTTCCAATAGGACAAAATGGCAGCCAACAGATTGGGAAAAGATCTTTACCAATCTTACACCTGACAGAGAGCTAACATCTAATATATACAAAAAACTCTAGAAGTTAGATTCCAGAGAACCAAATAATGCTATTCAAAATGAGATACAGATTTAAACAAAGAATTCTCAGCAGAGGAATACCAAATGGCTGTGAAGCACCTAAACAGGCTGAGAAAGAAATTACGGAAACAACACCCTTCACAATAGTCACAAATAATATAAAATACCTTGGTGTGACTCTAACTAAGCAAGTAAAAGATCTGTTTAACAAAAACTGCAAGTCTCTGAAGAAGGAAATCGAAGAAGATCTCAGAAGATGGAAAGATGTCCCACGCTCGTGGATTGGCAGGATTAATATAGTAAAAATGACTACCTTACCAAACGCAATCTACAGATTCAATGCAATCCCCATCAAAATTCCAACTCAATTCTTCACAGACTTAGAAAGAGCAATTTGCAAAATCATCTGGAATAACAAAAAAACCAGGATAGCCAAAACTATTCTCAACAATAAAGGAGCCTCTGGTAGAATCACCATCCCGGACCTTAAGCTGTACTACAGAGCAATTGTGATATAAAAATGCATGGTATTGGTACAGTGACAGGCAGGTGGATCAATGGAATAGAATTGAAGACCCAGAAATGAACCCACAAACCTATGGCCACTCGATCTTTGACAAAGGAGCTAAACCATCCAGTAGAAAAAAGACATTTTCAACAAATGGTGCTGACTCCCTTTGAAGCCATAAGCTTCTATCCATGATCAGGCCTTCAAGCCTGACACTACAGACTTTACTGGAGTAGACGAGTGGGCGTAGCATATGGTCACTTGATCTTTGACAAAGGAGCTAAAACAATCCAGTGGAAGAAAGACAACATTTTCAACATATGATGCTGGCTCAACTGGCAGTTAGCATGTAGAAGAATGCAAATCGATCCATTCCTATCTCCTTGTACAAAGCTCAAGTCCAAGTGGATCAGGGACCTCCACATCAAACCAGATACGCTGAAACAAATAGAAAAGAAAGTGGGGAAGAGCCTCGAGCACATAGGCACAGGGGAAATTTTCCTGAACAAAACACCAATAGCTTATGCTCTAAGATCAAGAATTGACAAATGGGACCTCATGAAATTGCAAAGCTTCTATAAGGCAAAGGACACTATCAATAGGATGAAAAGGCAACCAACAAATTAGGAAAAGATCTTTACTAATCCTATATCTGATAGAGGACTAATACCCAATATATACAAAGAACTCAAGAAATTAGACTCCAGAGAACCAAATAACCCTATTAAAAATGGGGTACAGACATGGAAGGAGTTGCAGAGAATATCTATGGAGTAGAGACTGAAGGAAGGACAAGCCAGCCTGATATAGCTATCTCCTGAGATGCGCTGACAGTACTTGACTAATACAGATATAAAGGCTCACAGCCATCCATTGAACTGAGTACAGAAGGTTTCAGAGAAAGGACCAATGGAGCTAAAGGGTTTACAGCCCCCTAGGACGAACAACAATATGAACTAACTAGTACCCTCAGAGCTCCAAGGGACTCAACTACCAACCAAAGAGTATACATGGTAGGACTGATTGTTCTGGCAGCATTTGTATAGTAGAGGATAGCAAAATCAATCATCAATGGGAGGAGAGGTCCTTGATCCTGTGAAGGTTCTGTGCCTCAGTGCAGGGGAATGCCAGGGCCAATAAGAGGGAGAGGGTGGGGTGGCAAGCATGGGGAGGGGGGAGCCAATGGGGGATTGTTCTTGTTTTTGTTTGTTTGTTTGTTTGTTTGTTCCTGGGAGGGGAAACTGGGAAAAGAAAAATCATATGACTTGTAAATAAAGAAAATATCTAATAAAAAAAACACTGAAAAAGAAAATGGGGTACAGAGCTAAACAAAGAATTCTCAACTGACGGATACTGAATGGCTGGGAAGCACCTAAAGAAATGTTCAACATCCTTAGTCATCAAGGAAATGCAAATCAAAACAACCTTGAGATTCCACCTCACACCAGTCAGAATGGCTAAGATACAAAACTCAGGTAACAGCAGATGCTGGAGAGGTTGTAGAGAAAGAGGAACATTACTTCATTGCTGGTGGAATTGCAAGCTGGTACAACCACTCTGGAAATCAGTTTGGCGGTTCCTCCAGAAATTGGACATACTACTACCAGAGGACCCAGCTATACCAATCCTGGGCATATACCCAGAAGATGCTCCAACATGTAATAAGGACACATGTTCCACTATGTTCATAGCAGCCTTATTTATAATAGCCAGAAGCTGGAAAGAACCCAGATGTCCCTCAACAGAGGAATAGATACAGAAAATGTGGTATATCTACACAATAGAGTACTACTTAGCTATTAAAACCATTGAATTTATGAAATTCTTGGGGAAATGGATAGATCTGGACAATATCATCCTGAGTGAGGTAACCCAATCACAAAAGAACACACATGGTATGCACTCTCTGATAAATGGATATTAGCCCAGAAGATCAGAATACACAAAGTACAAACCACAAACCACAAGAAGCTCAAGAAGAAGGCAGACCAAAGTGTGTATACTTCATTCCTTCTTAAAAGGGAGAACAAAATACCGATGGAAGGAATTGTGGAGACTAACTATCCTGCAAAAACTAAAGGAAGGACAATCCAGAGACTGCTCTACCTGGAAACCCTTCCCATATTCAGTCATCAAATCTAGACACTGTGGATGCCATCAAGTGCTTGATGACAGGAGCCTGATATAGCTCTCTCCTGAGAGGCTCTGACAGTACCCGACTAATACAGAAGTAGAGGCTCACAGCCACCCATTGAACTGCGTACAGGATCCTCAGTGAAGGAGCTAGAGAAAGGACCCAAGGAGCTGAAGGATTTGTAGTCCCTTAGGACGAACAACAGTATGAATGAACTAGTACCCTCCGAGCTCCCAGGGACTAAAACTCCAACCAAAGAGTACACATGGTGGGACTCATGGCTCCAACAGCATATGTATAGCAGAGGATGGCCAAGTCGGTCATCAATGGGAGGAGAGGCCCTTGGCCCTGTGAAGGTTCTATGCCCTAGTGTAGGGGAATGCCAGGGCCAGGGCCAGGGCCTGTAAGCAGGAGAGGGGAGGGAACAGGGGTTTGTTTTAGTTTTGGGTTTTTTTTTATTTTATTCTTTTCTTTCCTTTTTTTTTTTTTTGTTTTTTGTTTTGTTTTTTTGTTGTTTTTTTGGGAGGGAAACCTGGGAAAGGAGAAAGGAGATATTGTAAATAAACAAAATATCTAATAAAAACAAAAAGAAAAGAAAAGAAATGTTCAACATCCTTAGTTATCAGGGAAATACAAATTAAAACAACCCTGAGATTCCACCTCACACCAATCAGAATGGCTAAGATCAAAAACTCAGGTGACAGCAGATGCTGGTGAGGTTGTGGAGAAAGAGGAACATTACTTCATTGCTGGTGGGATTGCAAGCTGGTACAACCACTCTGGAAATCAGTTTGGCGGCTCCTCAGAAAATTGCACATAGTACTACCTGAGGACCCAGCTATACCACTCCTGGGCATATACCCAAAAGATGATTCAATATTTATGTCCTTCTTAAAGTCTTCTATCATCATGAGATGTGATTTTAAATCAGAGTCTTGCTCTTCTGGTGTATTGGGGTATCCAGGGCTTGCTGCGATGGGAGAACTGGGTTCTGATAATGCCTAATATATTTGGTTTCTGTTGCTTATGTTCTTGTGCTTGCCTATCGCCATCTGGTTATCTGTCCTGTTAGCTATTCTTGCTCTCTCTGTCTGTGGCTTGTCCCTTCTGTATGTCAGCACTCCGAGGAGACCAGCTCTTTCCCACTGGGATTTGAGTATGGAGAGCTTGGCACAGGGTCAGCTCCAGAGAGCAAATGGAACCTGGAAAGATTCTGTCCCAGCCTGCTCCTTGGTTCCTGTGTCCTGAGGGCTCTGGGTATGTTCCTCAGAGCCAAAGTGGTGGTCTTACCTATGCTCTCAAGTGTGTCAGCACTCCTGGGAGACCAGCTCTCTCCCTGAGGGTTATGGATACAAAGAGCTGTGGCACAGGCTCAGCTCCAAGCAAAGATGGAAACAGGATGCTGTCTGATTTCCCTCTGAGAAGATGCTGATTACAAGGCATTTCTTTGGGTCAGAGTGGATGTTTTATGATCAGGAGATATGTCCTTCTCATCTGAACTTATTGCTGCAATTAGTCTAGGGATGTGCATGGAAGGCCATTCCAATATTCCTTCCAATAACAAGACAAATAGCCAGACAGTCTGTGGCTTTAGTCCATCTCCCATGAATCGGACTGTACTAGAAAAGCTCAGGCCACTGATGATGTGTCCAAACCACAGGCTGAAGTCCAACTAATCCAACAATGGCTAGCTGTGGATGCAAAGTCCAAGAATCTAGTCGTTGCTCAGTTCCACAGGCTAGGTGTCTTAGCTGGTCTTTTGTATACACTGGAATTCCAAAGAAGTAGGCTCCAATGCCAGTGGGTTTATGAATTTTTAACCCCACCTCTCACCCTATGTTTCTTCAGTAACCTTGGATTTTTATAGTTTCTATAGCTATCACTTTCTATTTTTTGTCTGCTTAGACAAGATGTTGGATTCAGTGTGTGTGTGTGTGTGTGTGTGTGTGTGTGTGTGTGTGTGTGTGTTTGATAAGGCTTGCTTTATGGCCCATAATGTAAATAATTTTGAAGAAATTTCTAGAGTTGTTGAGGAGAATGTATTTTTGGCTTCTGTTATAGGTGATAGCTGTTAAATCAAATGATCGTAGGTTTCTTTCTTGATGACATATGATGTTAAGATGGAAGGGTTAATGGAGTCACTCAGTCACATAATTACTGTGTCAGGACCTGTGTGACCTTATATACCCACCAGTGTTTCATTCGTATGTTTTACTTATTTGATATGGGCATGTCCCACAGTTTTAATTTTTCCTTTTTCACTCTTTTTGGTTTTGCTTCCTCATTTGATTTTATGTGATTCTTCTGATGAGTTGTCTTCACTTAAGTTTATGTTCCTCACCACCACTATTTGACAGGGGAAATTGACTTAGAAATATAGACAATTACTTGACAGAGCCCTGAGGTTGACTTACAGTAGAAGACGCTAGTCTTCCAAAAAAAGTTCAGAGTGAGAAAAAATGTAGATCAAAGGTTTGGAGGGGTGTTGTTTATTTTTTAGTTTATAATTTTTTAGAACTAAAGTTATTAATAATTTAGTTTAAAAGGGAAAGGAGTGAGATACAGTGATATATGCCTTTAATCCTAGGACTCTAGAGGCAAAGGCAAATGGATCCTTGAGTTCAAGGCCAACCTGGTCTATAGTTCGAGATCCAGGGTACTCAGGGCTACCCAGAGAAACCCTGTCTTAAAAAAAGGGGGGGGGGTCTAGTGGTGGCACACGCATTTAATCCCAGCACTTGGGAGGCAGAGGCAGGAGGATTTCTGAGTTCGAGGCCAGCCTGGTCTACAGAGTGAGTTCCAGGACAGCCAGGGCTACACAGAGAAACCCTGTTTCGAAAAATAAATAAATAAATAAATAAATAAATAAATAAATAAATAAATAAATAAATAAAGGAAAAACACGGTAGTATGGTAGTAGTAGATGGGAAAGGGGAAAGTAAAGTATGAATAAGAGATGAACTATATGTATGAGAGCTATGAAAAACAATAAAGAAAACGTTACAGATTAACCTTAAAACAAGTAAGCATAGTCATGAATACCTGTTTGAGTGAAATACAAGCTAAAACAAAAGAACTAAACCGTGGAAGTACAGAAAAGTGTCAACAGGAGCTTGAGAGATGGCCCCACAGTTAAGAGCACTGGCTGCTCTTTAAGAAGACTAGCACAAGCATCTATACCTCCAGTCTTTACGCCCACTTTGGGCCTCCACAGGCAGTGAATGCATGTGATACATATACATGCATACAAAACAACCATGCACATAAAATAAAAGTAAGTCTTTTAAAAATGTCAATAAAAAAAAAAAAACAGAAGGCACTATTATTGCAGACCCAAAGATAATAGGAAGCCCAAATTGAGAGTCAGTATTAGGCTGGCCTGGGCCTGCCTGGAAACACTTCTCAAAGAGCAACCTCAGATGCATTTTGTAGGGAGTTTTTAAAGGCAAATAAAATAGAAAAATGGCATCATGTTTGGCTGTTGCAGGGGGAGTAAAGCAAGCAAGCAAGCAGTTTAACAGAAGCCAAAGCATGCAGTTAGCTGGGGCATTCTGATGTCAAGTTTCTAGTACTCTGATGCAGTACTTTTTTCATAGCAGAGATAAAAAGGAGAGGTGAGGGGAATCTGTTTCAGGCTAAACCAAAGATGGCTCCAGCTAAGATGAGATGAAGGAACATTTGCCCTGTCACTATAACATTATCACTGTTTCTGCTCATGTGATTTCACACACTGTCTTTTGCAGCAGGCTCTGTTAATACTGAAAAGCAACTAGTCTCAAGAAGTCCAATAATGTAAATCATGTGTCCTCCCTGCTTAGAGGAGCTTCTGTATAAGCCTGCAGAAATCACAAACATCTGGCACCCACCCCTTGCCTGCCAGCTCCAGTCCCATCTGGCTGTGCTAGGTACTATAACTTTCCTGATGACTTTCAGTGGCTGGCCTCTGAGGTGGTCTGGAAGATTCTGTCCTTTATATTTACGTTTGAGTGTATGTTTTCTGGGCATTCTCCCCAGCAGATCTTGAATGTCTTTTAGCCCTAGTGTCCTTTGGTTCTTGCATGAGAAAGCTTGTATTTCTGGCTAGTGGACGGCTTCTTAGGTTGCCATGTTGTTGCTTGCCTATGTAGTGGCAGGGTGGTACCTTCCAGAGCATCTTCAGCTTATGGAGATTCTCTGCTCAAGTTTCCATGCAACACGTGTGCAGCAGCTTCACAGCCAGCACCACTCTAGGCTTCTCTCTGCTCTCAGTGTGTGATCTGGCTGCATCTCTACAGGCCACCTAATTCTCTCCTGATCAGTGTTCTCATCCATCCATGTTAAGTAGCACACGTCAATAGCCACTCTCGCTACTACTTGTGCAGAGGATTTTGTAGCTCTCACCCCAGCTTATTTTTTTTTCCTCATAGTGACCTTTTGTTTTTCCTTTTATGCTATTGTTTGTGTTTCTAATGTTCCTTGGCTCTTTCACTCATAAGAATCATGCCTGATTGGGACTCTTCTCCATAAATCATACAGAAGCAGTTTCTAATTTCCATTTTACCCAGAAATGTCATGCTCATTCTATAGACATCAAGGCTAAAAGTGTGCATAAGTTGTCTAAAGTTGTACTCTAAAATGTTTTGCTTTACTTGGTTTCATTATAGAGTTTACTCAGTTGGCAGCAACGGCTTGCATTTGGGGCGTGGGACTCTTTATTTCAAATAATATATGGTATTTCATTTTTGACAGATGAACCCACAGATATTATTCCACGAAGCTGTCAACTCTCAACAGATGTTCCTCATGTCACACAGCTGCTGAACATGACAAAACTCCGCCAAACTGAAATTAAATTTGGAGGTCATCCTCTAAGATCAGCAGAATCAGGTATGCACAGAGGCTCCTATAAACATCATATGTGTACCCTTCCCCCATAAGGTTTCTTTCTCTAAAGTTGGCCCTACGCCTTGCTCTTCCACAGTGCTATCAATATACAAGGCCAGGCCTGTAAGTGCAGGTCACTGCCAGCCCAGGAAGACAACCTACATGAAGAATTTGGCATGTGAGCATTTGACCCACATAAAACCCTTTCTACTTCAGTACTGTGATCAGCTAGGGGAAAGGAGAAGACAGGGAGAGACATGAAGCAGTGCTTTTCTGTAGACTGGTTATGCCTCTTCTGTAGAGTTGTCATTCCTCTACTGAAATGCACTTTATTCAAGTACTACGATGAAAGGCAAGCAGTGCTGTCCTCTGTGAAGGAGCTCTAGGAATGGAAGGACTGCAGCCAGCTGCAAGTTACCTGTCAGTGTAAAAAGAAACTGCAGTTCAGCTGTGGGTAGTGCTGCCCTGCCTGAATATGTATCTTGATTTTGTATAGTCTCCAAATTTTTTAAAGACCTTCTGAACTAAGCAGAATACTCTAAGGCTTCCCAAGTTCAGTGTCTGTGCAGACCTCATCCCAGTTGATTAAATCAATGAAGCACCTTCATATCAAACCAAATAGAAGCTCAATTCCCTAGGTCTTTGAACCCCTAGGATATTTTTAAATTACAACATTTAACAGCACAAAACATCCTTTTCTGATGTCTGCACTCCCCGCCCCCCAGAGGGAATCTTCGTTAATTTGGTTAGTCTGTTCTCTTTTGTTTTTTAACATCCACTAGTGATTGTTGTGTGCAGCCAATGCTGAGACCACTGGATCTCAGTGAGACCATGGCCTGGGAACTCAGATACAGGGAGCTAATTCAAAGAACGCTAAAGAAAAGTCAGTGACAGACCATCTGTGGGAGAAGTACATCTTGGAAGAAGTCTCTGTATATTTATATATTTATAATAAATTAATAGGAGACTTATAGAAGGATACCAGGGCAGAAGATTGTATAAAAGCAAGGAGA
This sequence comes from Mastomys coucha, assembly GCF_008632895.1. Lineage (NCBI taxonomy): Eukaryota > Metazoa > Chordata > Mammalia > Rodentia > Muridae > Mastomys > Mastomys coucha. Next base: position 912,831 of record NW_022196892.1, on the reverse strand, counting down.
TAGCAATCTGTTTTTCAGGATTGCTTGGAAAAAAAAAAAAGGAGATTCATTTTTCAAAGGCTCAATGTAAGCAATAACTTGAGTGGTAGAACATTGTTAGAACCACACTATGGAAGTGGCTCTCAATTCCTCAGGTAAAGAGGTGGAATGTTTTAGGAAAGTGAATTTGACAGCAGGATTCCAGGTGAGTTTCGAAACCGGGTGTGATATGAGACAATGGAGAATAACTAACATGTCTCTGCAATGATCAGATAGAAAATGACAGAGGGTCCAGAATGACAGAAGTTGGGCCAGTAGAAAGCAGTGGTACCGAGGGAAGCTGTGGGGACAGTGGCAATGTGTGGCTTCTCAGATAAGAGCAATGGTCAAGAGAGTGCTCAGAGCTTGAAAGGAAGTCAAGTAGAAACAGGAAAAGCAGATGTTTGTGATAAAGTTTGAGAGGAGGAACTTCCTTGCCCACCTGTACTTTCCCTCTCAGTTTTAATCAGCATTACATGCCAGAAGTTATATATCCCTAGCAAATCAGCCTCTTTTGTCCTTTTTTGCAGTACAAAAGAAGTTTGTATCTAAGTAGGCACTACATTATTATCCCTTGATTGCACCATTCCCAAACTCACCGAAAAGCAAAGAGACAATGTAGGATGCAAACCTCACCTGCTTCATAATTATCAGTTTTGAGTAGGACCTTTTGCTAACAATGGGAGCAAATGATGAAATATATGTACATGCTAACTATATTATATAGAACTCAACACAGAGAGAAATAGGCAGATTTCATGCAAGCAGTGTTTATTAAGGAGCCATAGGAAAACATATAAAAAGCATAAATATAAGCTCACTACCCTTTAGGTGGCAACTTAATCTTAAGATTTGCCTCAGAGTTCAGAAAGAGTGTTTTCAATAACAAAAATCCCTGTACCTGCATCTAATGTAGTTTGATACTTTTCAATAACAGGAATGACTAAGCTGTGCAACACATCAAATGACATGATTACAGGTGGTATCTTTTTACCCTCTGTCCTTCCAGTAGAAAGATTTATCAACTGACTTTAAAATAAATACAAGTGTATTCACATTATCACTGTCATTTTTATTTAAAAGTCTCAGAAATGCTTAAACTGAAACAGATTTAGTGAATGCTAACTACATCAGTATTACAACTAAACAGAAATATTTTCATAGGCTATATTCAAGCCCACCTTACAGAGAAGAATACTAGTAGTTCTTTTGCTAATCCTGGAAGTGGACTCTTGATGCATAATAATAGTCAGTTCCACTTGAACCATGTATACAGGAAATTGCTAATTGCCAAAATCCATGAGTCAAATTCTTTATCTTTGTGAATATCAAATATATCCATTTGTAACCTATTATATTTGCTCCTCTTAGGTCAGTCTCACTGCACAGACATGATAGCCAAATGACATGAACATACATGGTACTGTGTGGTTCTCTTCCTACAAGCACATTTCAGAAGTTGATTCTCATATATGTAGACTTTAAAGCTTACTAGAAAAGAACATATTAATGTTCTCTCCCCGTAGAAGGGGTTTGATTTGAAGGGTATTTCTAATGGTTATGCCCATGGCCAGATGGTTTTTAACCATGGATAAGTGTCTTTATTTGAACTATTTGTTTTCATCTTTCAAAAAGTGGATTCCTACAGTGGAATTTAATTGCATGAGAAAAGACTGTGTGCTCATATAATTGGATGTGTGGTGCTCATGTGAATTTCTATATTTCATCATAAATGCACATATTAAAAGATCCCAATAAAGCCTCTAAATAAATAGCCACTTCCTGTGGATTTTCACACAACCAAAAAAGAATCCTTATAATTCTTTAACTGTTTTAGAATGTGTTTTATTGAATGTCATATAGCTTAATCAAGAGCATTGAATGAAATTAATAAAACCACTGTTTCTAAGAAGCCCTTGTTTCCAAAAAGCTCCACACTCCTACCATTCTCTCTGTCAATTCCCAATGCACATTAGCTAATGACTTTAGGACTGTGGAATCGGATAATCTTACTTTCATTAATAGGACCCCGGTTTAATTTAACCAGAGAATGTGGTCTGGTTATTGAAATGGAGCACTCAGCATTAATGACAAGATACAATAGCCCACCAAACACAAATCAAAAGTAGTAATTAAAAATTGGAAGGTGGCTTTCCCTAGTGCCTACCTTCTTACAGCAGGTATCTTCCTGGGCTTACACTTCCTTTTTAAATAAGAGGAAACTGGCACCCCAACCTCCTACTACAACTTCAGACTAGCGAATTAATGCCTCTAAAGAGAAAAAAAGATAGAAGGAGGCAAAGAGGGAGGGGGATGGAAGGAAGGGAGGGAGGGACAAAGGGAGGGAAGGGGATGGAGGAAGGGAGGAAGGGGATAAATTAGTAAGCTGTCTTTTGCAGTAGTGAAATCTGTAGTAGATTCTTATTTAGAGTCCATATTATGAAAGGAAGATTCAAACCAAAGATTAAAATCTACTGTGAAACAGAACCTAAAATCAAAGTAAATTAGTGTATTCTGTCATAAGAGCCAAGACACCGCTTATAACTCATGGATCAATTGAAGTAACATTGTAAAAATGGCTGTATTACCAATCTCAAGATCCAGTGCGAACCGTATGAAAATTTCAATGAAAGTCTTCACATAAATAGGAAAAACCAAATCCTAATTCAATATTAAATTCAATATTAAAGCACAAGAGACCCCAGATAGCCAAAGCAATCTTGAGTAAAAAGACCAATGGTAGAGTTATCAATTTCCTGATATCAAGTTATACTATGGAGCCATAATAATAAAAGCAGCATAGTACTAGAACCAAAACAGATATGTAGATTAGCAGAATAGAATAAAGGGGAAAAAAGAAACAAACAAACATAAAACACCTCCAGCCACCTCAATTTTGAGAAAGATGTCCAAAACATACAATGGAGAAAAGACAGCTTTTTCAACAAATACAGGGAAAGTTGGATATTAAGAAGTAGAATGATTCTAGATTCCTGTCTCTCACCTTCTACATCAATCATTTCAAGCTGATTGAAGATATTCATACATGATGAAACGCTCTGAAACCGAGAAAACACTTTAATATACAGACATAAGCAAGAACTTTTTGAAAAAAGGTTCCAGATGCTCAAGGAATAATACCAAAAATTGACAACTCTGGTATCATGAAATTAAAACCTATTGATCTCACAAAGGAAATAATTGAATTAAGAAATAGGCTACAGAATGGGAAAAAAATCTTTACTGTGTTGCAAGGAACCCACCAAATACCAGTCAGACACAATCTGTAACCTACTGAAAGTCTTTATTCCAGCTAGCTGATACAATCCTCAATTATTTAAGACCCAAGTGTATCCCCAACCATTTAGCACAGGGGACTTTTTTTTTTCATTTTTTATTGGTTATTTTATTTATTTACATTTCAAATGTTACCCCCCTTCACAGTTTCCCCTCCAGAAACCCCCTACCCTGCCTCCCCTTGCCTCTATGAGGGTGCTCCTCACCCGCCCATCCACTCCCACCTCAGTGCCCTAGCATTCCCCTACCTTGGGTCATCAGCCTCTACAGGACCAAGGGGCTCCCCTCCCAGTAATGCACTATCAAGCATTTCTCTGCTATATATAGCTGGAGCCATGGGTCCCCCCACCATGTGTACTCTTTGGTTGGTGGTCTAGTCCCTGGGAGCTTTGGGGAGTCTGGTTGGATGATATTGCTGTTCTTCCTATGGGGTTGCAAACCCCTTCAGCTCCTTCAGTCCTTTCCTAACTTCTCCATTGGGGACCCCATGCTCAGTCTGATGGTTGGCTGCAAACAAAAACTGTTACATTGAAGGTAAACAAGGTAAACCAACAAAACGAAAAGAGCTCAAGAGGAGTCACAAGAATCAGAGACCCATTTGTTTGCACACTCAAGAATCCCATAAAAACACTCTACTGGAAACCATACTATATACAAAGAGGACCTGATGCAGGCCCATGTAGTTCCAGTGCTTGCTCCCTCAGTCTCTGTGAGTTCAAATGAGCTTTGCTCGTGTTGATTTAGAGGGCCTTGATTCCTTGGTGTTCTCCATCCTTTCTGGCTTTTACATTCTTTCTGCCTCCTCTTTCCTAGGGTTCTAGGAGTATGAATTTGGTGGTGACATCCCATTTAGACCTGTGTGTTCCATGGACTCTCAGTCTCTGCAGTATCTGTCTGTGGGTCTCTATAGTTGTTCCCATCTACCGCAGGAGGAAGCTTCAGTGTGGATAGCTGAACTGTGACTATAGCAGAATATCATTGGAAGTCATTTAATCACTACATTATTTTTTCTTTTAGATCAGTACTATTTGGTTTTGTCCTAGGTCCCCAGGCTATCTAGTCCTGGGTTCTTAGTAACCCAAGCAGTATAGGATATGGATTTCATCTCAAGGAGTGGGTATTAAGTCAAATAAATTATTGTTTGGTTACTCACTCCCATAAGCTCTGTATCACAATTGCCTTGGCATATCTTGAGGCAGTACACCGTTATAGAAAAAGGATTTGGGGCAGGCTTGGTATTTGTTTCTCTTTTGAGAGAATGTGGAGCATGTTTCTATACCAAAGATACTGTAAAGTAGAGGTGAAGCCTCTATATAGGCATCGGCTTGACATCTCCATCTTCATTGTGTTATGTAGGTCTTGTATTCAACAGTGGAGCCCTGCTGTCAGTTTGTGAAAAGCAACACATAGTCTTGGCAACAGCTTGCATTGTTTGGTATTTTCCATTTGGCCCTTTTGGCCAACAGCTCAATTAGATATAACCCAACTCAATACTGGAAGCTTCATTGGGTTAAAAGAGATGGCTAGTTGGCTCTGACTCCTCCACTATTTGACTTATTTCATTTGGATCACCTTCACACACACACACACACACACACACACACACACACGATAGATAGACAGACAAGCAGGCAGATAGATGTTGGGGCAGGGGGACACTACAGGGATCCCATTTATCATTGCATTCCCTAGCAACTAACTTAGTACTTAGAACCTTAATACTAGTACTTACCAGGAGCACAGGAAAGCCTTGTTGACTGAGTGATAAAATGAATAAATAAAATAATGCTAACAGATGACTTGAACACAGGTGTTTATCAACAATTCATCATGCTCATACCCAAAGCTAGCATTTAGTGATCTGGCACTGTGCTCCACGATCTAAAGCCCAGACACACTGTTGCACTTTAATTCTCACTCAGCCTATTGTGGCAACACTATCACAGTGACAGTCTCACAGATGAGGAAACTGGCTTGTCACAGATGTAAAGTGAGTGAGTATCAGAGCTGGCATGTGAGCAGAAGGCTGGTATTGGAGATGCATTGTCACTACTATTTCCCGAGAAGCCTGCTGGATTTCTGGGAAAATGCCCTATTTCCAACCCAAATAATCTATGCTCCTTACTCAGAATAGAAAGCTTTCTCAAAATAAAACCATGTCCCTTAAAATTAGTTTAAATTTTTCTCATTAAGCATAAGGAACAAAACTAGGCTAATTCTTGCTTTTCAATCAATCAAGACCTTTTAGAGAAAACTATATCCTGCACACTGCCTCGTATCTTGTGGAGCTGGCCCAGCTTCACACACTGTCTGAGGTCCTAATCCAGTTCAGCACAGAAAGATACAGCTTAATTGCAGTTGTTAATATTATTTTATTGCCTTTAAAAAGTGTCACAAACTTTTCTATTAATGAGATAAGACTACATATTGGTTTTAATTATTTGCAAATGTTGAAGGTGGATTGTAATCTCCCAGAGCCTTTCCCTCTTGAGGCATTTACCTATCTGCTTTTCTTTTCATTTTGTTTCCATGGATTCTAGACTGACAGTTCTCCAACAGTCAGAAACAGTATTCGATTGAGTATTGTGCACTGGGCACTGACTCTCAAATTAGCTAGTTACCCCACAGCCCACAAGTACCTTTTGGAATGCCTTACCTACCAGGCACTAAAGCCTTCTCTCATCTCCCCATCCCAACCCTCAGCTCTCCTACCTTTGAAATAGGACATTAAAGTCATATGTCACCTGCTTAGTTCCTCATAGACTTAATTAACCCCTTGACATGCATTGGATTATAATATTCATGAAGTTTTTGGACCTATCAATACAGTCATTAATCATCCATTTTTGAGATAATGTTTTTACTTAGATGGCTTTAAAAATGCATAGAAAACAAATATTGCATATGGGAAGTCTCTCATGTGATGCTCCCCCATCCATGTTAAGCATCATCATGTAATTTTTTTAAAAAAACAAATGAACAGAAACATGGTTTTTGAGCCCTGACTCCGGCTTTGGGCATATCTTAGTTTCTTCATCTATGGACACATAGTAAGAACATCACACATAGCGAAGGACTGAGAACCGTGTAGGTATCTGTGGCATCCATCATTCTTTAGGTCTCAGTGAGAATTCCTTGACCCCAGAGATTAGACACCAAGCCCTGTTGAGCAAAGTTAGAACTGTTTATATTTTTCTTTGTAATCCTTACTATAATTATAATCATTGAACTGTTTAGTGATTTCTTGTTTTGATATTCACCTCCCCCATGAATGTTCAACCTCACTGGATGAGGTAGTGTTGCATCTTACTCCCTTTCTCACTCAGTGCCATCCAGGCAGCACCCAGTCACTACTAAGGAATGAATGAAGAAAGGAATAACGAGTGTGGATAGGTTCTGTAAGTTTTAGATGTTATTCAAGATTGGAAGGTATTAACAACTTGTTTACTAGCCATCTGAGACACAACGCAGGTATGTAACATGTCTGGTTTCATATATCCTTAACAGAAAATGCCTCGACTTACATACATTGTTTTCTTGTGAATAAAGACGATAAGGTCTTAAAAGTTCAGATGCCTCATCCAAAATAATATTGTCGCACTAGAATCAACCCTTGTTCATGTTTTATATGTGCGATAGAACAACACAATACACTAAAATAAAAATTAATCCAAAATCTGGACCCTGGCACCAAGATGACTGTTAGATGGAAGTGTTAGGCATGACCCAGGGTTGAGGGCTGGAGTGTAGCAGGTCTGGCTGGCTAGGCTTTGAAAACCTTGCAAGCTTAAATGACAATAATAATTAGAACATTGTATCTTGAGACCAAAAAAAAAAAAATGAATGTTTATTTCTATAGAAGACAATTAGAGAGAACAGCCTCAGGTTTTATAATCTAACTACAAAGGCATGCACCCATCAGGAAAATAGCAAAATAATTAGTGGTAAATCCCTGACCTCCGTCAAGTTCACTTTCCACAAACTCAAGAAAATGAAATGCCTCGAGCAAGATTTTAATCTAATCTTGATATTTAACCTTACTTTTATGCAGATTGATGTCAGCCTTTAAAATAGCTACTTTTAAAATTCAAAGCACATGCATTTCTGCTTATAGTTTCCTTCTATTAAGATTTTTCTTGTTAAAGAAACTTTGTCCTTCTACTTCTTATTTTAAAAACCCAAACCTAAATTACTTTGCCTTGTAGGATTTAATTAGGAGCCTATCCAAACAAATGCATAATGTAATGCACATTAATGGAGAATTAACTTTGACAGTTAATATGATTTTAAGCAGTGAATTATTAAGACAAAGAATGATTTTGCAAAACTGGTATGTTCATTGTAGTATCAATCTTAAACTCATCTTAAATAATGGAGCATTTGTACTCTTTAATGGCCAAAAGTGTAAATGTTTTTTAAAAAGTACACTTAAATTTAAATATGGTGTGGTGGCTTATTCTGTAATGAAACCCGACAATAGGTCCTCTTCTAAAATCCAGGATATTAACTAATGTGATAGTGCAAGACAGTGCAAAGTTTCCTCCATCTTGTATTCCTGCTGAGGCCATTTCAGGTTTGACTAGAATTTGATCTCCTTGATGGGGAATCCCATGAAAATTGCCCAACTCTGTTCTAGGAACCCAAGGTCAGGATGTCCCTAGCTAACTTATCTTGGGTTTTGTTAAACTGTCTTTTAGGCAACCTTCCCAAGTAACTGTTTTTCTGAGCTTCTGGTAAAACTACTTGCTTAAGATAATTTACTTTTGCAAAACCCCTTGTGTCTACCAAGTGAGGTGCCAGGACATGGTATCTGCCTTTAATAACTCTGTGTTCTAGGCACTCAGGACTACTCAGGTCTCCCTGCCCCCAAACACTTGGTTGTGGTATTAGTTGTCTAGAATAAAGACTTTAATTGGCTATAAACTTTATCTGAGAGCTCATCTCTAGTAGACTATCATGACACTGGTTTTCATGTCATTAAAGATATGACAGCATTTCAAGTTTACCTGTATCCTTAACAATCACTGTACATCCATCACCAGGTAAAAGACTCCTTTAAGAACAAGCGTGATATGAAGACATAAATGTGAAAGGGAGTCATTTTAACTGGGGAAAAGACAGGAGGATAATATAAAATGGAGAGGCATGGAGGAGAGATAAATAACACTAAGGATATTTGATAAATCCATTGAGGAACATTATTTTATAAACACAGTGTAAAACACAATTCATACCTCTCCCCCCCTCTGTGAGTGTGTGTGTGTGTGTGTGTGTGTGTGTGTGTGTGTGTGTGTGTGTGTGTAGTTTCAGTGAAGCTACACTACTTGAGGTGATAATACTCCCAACATGAGCCATAGACTAACAAAACACCTAGTACCAGTCACGAGAAACCTTCTTCCGAGTCATTGATTATGGGAGAGTCCAAGAGACCCCCAGAACAAGATAATCTATTGCCATTGCCCTTGACTGCCCCCAGAAAGTGAGACACTCTTCAGACACATGGCTAGGGGGATTCAGTCTAGAACTCACTTGAAAGCTTTTCCCTGACGTCTAGGTCTCAGTACTGTAAACCTAGCCAGCTACCCAGAGAAGAACTACTGCCATTTGCCTAAAGCAATACAATTTCCAAGTTGTATTTTTTTTTAGATTTATTTTATTTATTTTATGTGTATGAGTACAGTGTAGCTGTACAGATGGCCGTGAGCTATCATATGTGTGGATACTGGGAATTGAACTCAGGACCTCTGCCGGCCCAGCTCCATCCGGCCCACTCACTCCTGCCCGCTTTGCTCTGGCGTAATTCACTATAGCTGTCTTCAGATGCACCAGAAGAGGAACGCACCGGTAGAGGGCGTCAGATCTCGTTACAGGTGGTTGTGAGCCACCATGTGGTTGCTGGGATCTGAACTCAGGACCTTTGGAAGAGCAGTCAGTGCTCTTACCCGCTGAGCCATCTTGCCAGCCCCTCCAAGTTGTATTTTAATAATACTTATCCTTATCCCAACAGATAAGTATAGTTCTCATTGTCCCCATCAAAGAAGCTTATTTTGTAACAGGTACAGACCATTACAGACCACAACTGATGAAAATACAACAAAAACTGATCATGAAGTGCTAGCCCAAATTGCTAAATCTGTAATACGTCCCCTACACTGAAGCCTCAGGAAACAGGGTATAGGATGTTGCAAGAGCCACAAGACCAGGTTGCCTTGCTGTTAGACAATGTAGACATGATAGGGAAGCTACACCCATAAATTTTCAACAATATGCTTGCCTCAAAAAGTCCTGTGTAATGGCCAGTGTGGATCGGGGAAGTTTCATCAGGTCTCATCCCTAGATAATGAGCTTCAGGCAGTCTGGGACTGCTGGGATGGAGAACTGGTTTTCTCCAAGGGCAAGCTACCTGATAGGTTAGCTAATCCCCAGTGTCAGCCCCAGACACGTACCATTCTAAATACACTCAGTAGATTTTGTATGCATATGCATGTGCACTCTTGTATGTGTGCATGGTACATGTTATGTGTACATGTAAGTGTGTATATATGTACCAATAATTGAAGAGATCATGTATTTGAACAGAAGTAGGTGTGGGCCATGGTAGGAGTTGGAGGAAGAAGGAGGCATGTGTACATACAGTACTCATGTATAAAATTCTCAAAAAAAAATTTAGATTTAAAAAGTTCTAAGTGTAAGATGAACAGTTGATACGTTCTTTTGTTGTTATTGTTGTTTTTGTTTTTGTTTTTTGTTTTTCAAGACAGGGTTTCTCTCTGTATCCCTGGCTGTCCTGGAGCTCACTCTGTAGACCAGGCTAGCCTCAAACTCAGAAATCCACCTGCCTCTGCCTCCCAAGTGCTGGGATTAAAGGCGTGCGCCACCACCGCCCAACTGATACATTCATTTTTTTTAATATTGTGGATAGAACTTCATCCAAGTGGTTGCTAAACTCTCCAAGCCCAATCCTTGTTCTAGTCTCATAATACATCTATAATTTTGGTGAAATTTAATCATTTTCTCCCATTCTCCAAACTTGACTTGGGAGACAGGCAATTAGAATACAAAGAACTTAAAGTGGTTGGAAGGAAACTAAATTTAAGGTAAAGAGACGATTAAGGTAAAGAGAAAAAAAACAAGGAAGTCGTCCTTGGGAGGGATTTGAAGAGAAAGGTAAACTTGTAACTGGACACTCCTCAGGGCAGAGAAAGGCTCTGCCCATGTGGTGTTGTCCTCCATAGGCCCGCACTGCATCCTGCAGAGCCTCTCAGTACTCTATCATCTAGTATGCATTCTATTTGATCTTCAAAAATACAAATGATATCTGTAATAGATTTCACAAATAGCCTAGAATTTGAGTACAGTTCTTTTTTCTACCTTCAACCTGAGAAACTATGTTCTGTTGATGCGAATGGAAAAAATACAGAATCAAGTTGAGGAAAGGGTGTGCAACACACACACTCACACACACACACTCTCACATGAGTGTATGTTTGATAGTAGGAAGTTCTGCATGTAACCCAACATGTAACGCAGCAGTCATGAGGCTGTTGAGATAGCCCTACTATCATTCAGAACCTAACTGCTCGGGGTAACTGTAACCTTTTACCTTAATCTTCACATCCTCCTCACTGATTTACACATAAAGCCCCAGATGGCTGTATTATTATCATTATTATAGTCATTATTATAGTTATAACTAGGAATATGTGAAGTTTTAATCCAGCTTCCCTGTGTACTCAGTATGATGCATTCATTTTCCTTAGCAAGAACATACGAGATTCCCACTCCATGTCATAAAGAAAGCCACCTCAGACTTTTCATCCACTGGAGCACTACAAGGAATGCTGGAGAGATATATAAAGGTGAATTTCTAGCAAATGAGGGGAATTTTATCCTCATGAGAAAGATGCAGAGACAGGTCTGAAGAAGTGATAATTCAGACATAAAGACAGAGAAGTAGTAAGCACCTTCTTACCACAGGGATGGCATGCCTTGAAGGAAGAACTGTAAAGCCATAGTGTGGAGAGAACTGGACACAAGGTGTAGGTTGGAAGCAAATATCACAGGGAGGTATTTACAGGTGGTAAAGGCTATGAGAGCAACTGGGAAGCCATGGAAGAGCTGAAGAGAAGGAAAGTGAAGGGGGTAATACACTTCCCTTTCCGCAAGACCTCTGGCTGCCTTCTGGAGAAAGTACAGAACACTGGAGCAGACCCGATCGTGCCATGGGTAATTTGTATACTCACCATTATTTGAGAATTTCAATACACAGATTTTTTTATTAGGATACTAAAAACATTTTCCCTAGGGAAATAATTTAGATAGAATTATTTTAATGGAACACTAAAATCTGTATTGTTTTCTTTTTAGGTAAGAAATTTAAATAAATTTGTTTACCACAACTAAACAAATATTGAATTGTATGTTTCTCAGACATTTTCCTAGAGATTCTCAGTCACAGAAATGGCAAATATGGTGTTTCCTCTTGAGGAGTCTAGAGAGATGTGATACAATACAAACAGTTCACAGAGCAGTGGGAATGAAGTGGAGGGTTCAAGAACAGAAAGTGTAGAATGCTCTAGGCAGGAGAAAGTGAGCGCCAGAGTGAAGAAGAAGGAAGAAGAACAGGCTAGCTCAGGAAGACCCTGGGGATTAGGCCAGGCTAGCTCAGGAAGACCCTGGGGATTAGGCCACTGGAAGGAGAGGCTGGGGTCTTATGGAAAGCCTTGAAATGCTAAAGGCATATTCTAATGTGTTGGGCAACTGGGTAACCCTGAAAGTTGTAGGGAGAAAGTAAACAAACCTGGGTTACTTCAAGGATGGCAGATGTTCCCTGTCACCTTTCCTACTGGGCATGCAGCTAAATTACTTCTTTGGGCCCTCTCTGCAAGTATGTGGGCCGCATGACAAAGTTTGAGAAATGGGATGTAAGGTGTGCCAGCTCCTTCCATGCTTCTAAAACCTCTCTCATAATCCTTTGTTTTCTTGCCTTATCAGAAACATCCTATAGGTTCTATATATCTGACACACTATTTGCATTTTGAATAGGTGTTGGCATCAAAACTTAACTTGTCTGTTGCTTCCCCACTAACAGACCAGTTCATCAGCAGTGGAACAGGCAGCATCCGGAACAGTAAAAGTCAAGATGTTTGCCACATCGCCTTTGGGTCCAGGGTTCTTGGGCCCCCTCCACTCTCTGGCAGACGGAATAACCTAAGGCTCTCCACTGAGGTAGGCAGGAGGTTTGGAAACCTTACCCATCCAAGGGCGGGGAGTGCTAACAGACTCGTGGGTTGTGGGAAGAAGGAAGGAAAGAAGCTGACTATGTGCCTGAAGTAGGCTTATAAATTTTCAACAGGAATTTTGGATCTTAAAAGACTTCAATTTTTTTTTCTGTCATGTCAACATAGTTAAAAATTTTTGTAGTCCTTTTATTAAACATGTTGTTATAGGCAAAACTTTATGAACATATTTTGCCATCTCTGACAAAAAGGTTGGATTAGATCAGGAACCACACAATGCACAGATTCTCAAGTGGTCTGCTTTTTATTTTTAACTTCCTTTGGTTCTTTGACATGTTGGGTGATCCTTACTCACCTCTACCTGTTGCAGGCAGGCATAGCTCACAGGGTATTTAAATTTGTGTCTAGGAGACCTGCCTCCCTGCTACTCTGTCCCATGTTGTCCATGTCCTTCCATTTGTAGGATTCTCTAAGTTCCCTTTCCATCACCTTTTAGAGGCAGTTCCTCTGGGTTTTTTTTCCTAGCTTATTTGTCCACGTTTTTGACTAGATAGATTTTACTGAAAGTAAATACAGTTCCTGTATCTTTAAACATACATATTACTTCCTTTTCCTTACAGACAGTAAGATCCATTGGGTACAAGAATAGCCAGTTGTGCCAGCAGCCTGCAGAAGAGAAGCGTGTTAACAGTGCGGACTTGTCAGCCTTGCTGACACCTCAGTCTGAACAGCAAGGGGAGAAAGGAAGTACTCGCCCTACGAAGCAGACCGCACCTCTTCCTGGTAAGCAGGAGTCACTAGAAATTAAGGGCCAGCAGAAAGCAGGGAGAGAGGTTCTTATTGAGATGAGTGGAGCAGGGTTCAGGGTGAGCTAAGTCCAGAAAATGGCCATTTAATAATAAAAAGCATAGTGACTGTTGAAATACATTTAGAAAGTTTATACATGCATCATCTTGTCTTCTCTGTCCTTTTGTTTATTGTGTGATTTTAAATAGCTACAATGTCCTGGATTTGATTTCTGACAGTGATGCCAAAGTAAAATAGCATCTCATTAGTGTTATCATTTAGAAACTCTATGTTTATTTTTCTGATTTCAATTTCTGTTTACAGGATACTGTTTATTTTGATCTCATTGATGTAAACAAAAACAAAAAATAGGCAGCTCTGTAGGAAGACTGGTCTTTCAGATTGAGAGCTCAAATCTAACACAGAAGTAAAGTGATTTGCGGCTTGAATCTATTAGAAAAATTGAGAACAGAACGCAAGACTTAAAGTTGTTTTATAATGTTCTGTCCTTTTCAGCCTGACTTTGGTGAATGAGGAGCAGGGAACATTTGAGTTAAGTTTGCTTGTGTTAGAAATTATGATGGCACTTGGTCTGAGGAAATGAGTATCATAGACATGCAGTCCAGTTCTCCAATAACTCTCTGAAGTCTGGTTCCAAGTTCATCATTCTTGAAACCTTAGTTTCTTCCTCTTTAAAACAAGTCAAGCATTATGCCAGGCCCTGGTTGTGGTGACAAATGGTAGGTTCCTCAAAGTCATGGTCAGGTGCCAATGACAAGAACCAAGAAAGGATAGACTTTGTAAATATTAGCTGCTATGATTATTATTTAAATACCAAATTATATTTCAGAATTCTTTTCCAGTATTTATCTTACCTTACCAGACTTGTTTGGAAAACTCCTTGCTCCATTAGACTTCCTTTTTACAGAGAAAGGAAATTTTCTATCAACTTCATTTTTTTATACTTTTTAATATAGCATGTTATATGAATAATATCAATCACACTTCATGTAGCCCTCTATAAATATTATAAATCTTATTCTTTGGATGAAATTTATCACTCATATAGAAATTCTACTGTTGAAATAGGAATGAACACCTATTTTCTGTAAAGGACTAAGTTGTATCTTTTATATAGCATGAAATTATTTCAAAATGATAGATAAATATTCTCATTATGGTGATAAATATATTTATTGTATTATTTCAATCAATATATTTCCTGTTCTGACTTTTGTTCTTTGATATGGAAATGTCCCAGCCAGTCTACCTATTCCACACTCACATCCCCCTCAAGAACCATCAGCAGATAAGGGTAGCAACAGAAGGAGACGGCGGCTAAAAAGCAGCAGCGGAGACAGCACAGAGGCGCGCTGTGGTACGGCACAATTTCAATCCTATCTCACATCTGTGTTCTATTCAGGGCAGTGGGATCTCTCTGCAGGTTGTAAATTTCAAAGCATTATCAGCCAATTCATTTAAAATATAAATGTCTGTTCTACGGGGATTATGGAAATCAAATGTTCTGCAGAAGTATTGCTCCAGAGTCTACCCTAACAGAGAAGAGCAAGACTCAATAGACAGCCACCCAGAAATGCCAGATCCTCCCTTCACTCCCAGGGCTGCAGACAGCTTAAACTGCTGCTGCTATTGTTCTTTAAAAGGACTCAAAGGTGAAAAAGGAAATTCCTGCCTCAAGTCTTTACCCAAATCGAGCTTTATTATCATTTTCCAGATTTCATGTATATCTTTTCTTTTAAAGCAGGCTATTTCAGAACTATTGTTACACTGTTGTATCTCCCTTTGGATTCTTTGCATGTGATACCATGCAGTTTCAAACATAAATACTTCCACACTTAAACATTAGAGAAATGTAAGTCACAGCTTAAGCTATCCCTTTAAAGATGGGATTGGAGGCATGTTCATCGCGATTTATGGACATCTGTGAGTCTGTCTTGAATACAACCCAGGGATGTCATGAATAGATCTGTTAGCACTATTTCCCCAAACTTTAAGATTCAATCTGCCAGGTTTTATGTTATTTTTATTAAGGACAGGTAGAAGAACTAATTTTGTGATAATACTCATATCTATCTTCTTACAGTGATAAAGGAAAGAGCTTGTTTTAAAAGAATTATAATGTAATTCTTCTATGAAACCCAAGCAAAAATATAAGACCCCTTTAAAATTATATGGGTTTTGAAATTCTTTTTATTATAAAACTATAAAAGTTAAATCTAAAATGTCCCTGTGCAAATATCAAAGTACTTTAAGGTAAAGCTCTACAAAAATACAACAGAGATTATTATAAAACATTCACCTATTTTTAAAAATGCTCATTAACTGCAGTGACACTCATGTGCTTTTAAATAACTGAATGAAAAAATATACACAATTAATAATACCATTCAAAAACAACGTTTTGTAAATATCAATAAAATAACAGAGTGGAAATATCTTTTTCAATAAAGGTAGTTCCTCAGGAAATAACAGGAGTGAAGAAGTCGCCATGGCCCTCAACAGTATCACAGAGCTGAGGACAGAGCCAGTGAGAGCCAGCACTCCAGAACCCCTGTCTCCTGAACAACCAGGTTGGCATCCTTAGTATTCACAAAATATAATTATGCCAAATATTACTGAAAATTTTGGAGAGTTCTACCACCATTGTCACCTGTGACCCAGGAAATTGGAGTTCCCTCTTGAGGTTCATCATTTTGTGAATAAAAGGATTTAAGAACACACTCAGTTGGGAACTTAGAAACAGTTTTATTAGAGTTTGAAAGAAAAGCTGCAAGACAGACAAGACATAAATCTCAGCAGCTTTTCTGTGGAAGAGAATTAAAAAGAGAAGGAAGAAAGCTGTAATGTTTGAGTTAAGCCACCATGAAGGTCACCCAAGGGGGAATGGGCAGTTTCACAGTGTTCGGGCATGGGCATTCTGGGAAGGAAAAGTGCATTATGTCATTAAATCCTTAACTATTCCCCCTGTCTTTATCATGTGGTTTAAGTTAGACTTATCTCCCAAGGGGTGTGTGCTCCAGCCTTCCTGAGACTTGATCCCTTAGCCAGACAAATGACCTGCCCATGTGGCTTAACTCTTGTATTATGGGTAGCTTGGAATATGCCCTAGTATGTCTCCACAGAGCCCTTGATTTAGACTACTATAGCCCAAATATTTCAAACGCAGTCATTTCAAAAGATGATGATACAATTATTTTTTGAAATTTATCATATTTTGTAAGTCTTCCTTTTACCCTCAATATTATGTCCAACTTGAATGAATGACAGAGTATTCTAATACCCCGCTGTCCCATTCAAAAATGAAACTTTAAAACATTAAGCCTTGCCCGACCTCCCTCAGGCCCATCCTCTCATGTCCTTGTCCCTATCCTCAGTGTAAATGGAGAGTGCGAGCCCATCGACATATCTTGCCTAGCAGGTGTTTGCTACTTTTACAAAGGCAAATTGTTTTTGAGCAAGGGAAAAAGGAAAATAAATGGAAATTGTTTGTAGTTTGTCAGTCTTATTTATGCAGTGTTGAAACCTTCATTAAAATGTTAGGCGCAATTAGTGTCTCTAGCATAAATCTGACTGTGTAGAAAAACTAATTAGATGTTTAGGTGATCATTCTTGCATTTATCTTGTTTGCTGCAATATTGTGATTACAGGGTAATTTACATATTTCTCTAAGAAAACACACCAAATTATTCATTACAATTGATATGGAAATACTTGAGGTAAAAATACAGATTCCAGAAAAGCTTGTGGTAGTAAGATATTTAGTATTATGTTGGTGTAAAGCAGTCCTCTTACTCTGACTTTTTGACAGTTAATAATGTTTGGCAAGTAGGTCATGCAAAATTGTCTAGTTGAAGAGTGAAGATCCCAGAATCCTTTCTGCTCCTTTGCGTCACACGTCTATGTACATAACATAGCACACTGGCTTTTATGACCACTTTCAGCCTTAGGCTCTGCCCATGGCATTTTTATAAAATATCAGGTATATATATATATATATATATATATATATATATATATATATATATGCCATGCATACAAATCAAATGTGTGACAACAAAATTTCAGAAGAAATTAATTTCAAATAATTACTTGATATATATATATATATTTATAATCATCAATGCTGATATTTTTATATTTATATTTATAACAATGCTGCAAGTGGTATTTCACATAGATAGATAGTATTTATAAGAACAAAGAGTTAAGCAAACCGAGGACAATACAGGCCGTATTTCCAGAAAACCTGCAGAAGGGGCCCCTAGCATAAGACTCAGACCCTGGCATGGGCCATGTGCTTACAGAACAGAACAAGGAAAGGGGAAGGAGATGAAAATGTTTCTTTCTCAGCCTACAGCAAGCCACTGCTACAACGAGCCCGGGTAGTAGGGTGTCTGCTGGGATGGAGAATGCCAGGTCACTAACACACATCTCTTATGGTCAGTTGCTTCTGGGATCAACAGGTCAGAGAAACAAGAATCATCAAAAACAACATGGAAATTAGTTACTTTTGTTCTGGGAGTTGTGGCTGTTTAATCAAAAGGAAGACACTTTACAAATGGCATGGTCACTATGGACAGCATGAAAGGCCTCTTTTATCAATTACTGGAAACTCTGCTCAACCCTAAGCCACATTTCATTCAGTGATTTTTATTGTTCTTATTGTTGAACTCGAGCCAGCAACTAAAACAGTAATTTTGAAATTATACATTCTGAGGCCAGACATGGTGGCACACATCCCTAATTCTAGTCTTCCAGAGACAGAAGTGGACCTGTGAGTTGTATTTCAGACTGGTATGCACAGTGAGTTCCAGGACAGCCAGGGCTACCCAGAGAAATACTGTCTCAAAAACAAAATCAAAGAAGGAAAGAGAGAAGAGAAGAGGAAGGAAGGAAGGAAGGAAGGAAGGAAGGAAGGAAGGAAGGAAGGAAGGAAGGAAGGAAGGAAGGAAAGAAGAGTGAGCAGAAAACTCTCTGTGTCCAGTAAAAAGACTACAACTCCCAGCAGTCTCCAGCCCCGGGTGTTTCAGATAGCATTTGTAGTGTGATGGTGTGTGTGGTGTACTTGGTATTCATTCAGCTGCAGTAAAATAGCTGAATGGGGGAAAGATGATGGGGACCCCCATCAGGAACACCTGGGATTCGTTGTACATTGTATTTTGAAATAGTTTGTGACTGTTGCATATTCAGAGCCCTTTTACTGTTAGGAAATATTTTGCAACCTAAAAGCTAATTTATACAATCTAGGGTTGAAGACACTGTTTCAGAGCACTCAGTAGGTTTACAAAGCCCCAAATAGTCAACCTGTCCATTTTACCTGTCCACACTGACTCAGACCACACGTGCCACTGGGCAGGTGGTGGGAGATAAAGCAGATCCAGCCTGCTCTGGTCATGGACCTGAAAAGATCTCTCTCTCTCTAGCATATTTTATCAACCCCTTTAGCACCCGGACATTTTGTGTACAGTGGTCCATGGTAAGTACCTGATGCATGCAGTTTTGAACTATTCTCCATTTGTGCCATAAGTGTTTTTGTAAGAGGTTTCTGGGCCTTCCTTTTATAGTGTAGACTTTATAGTAGGCAAATCTTAAGTGTCCCACAGTTACTTTCATTATGGCCATAACTAATAGATTAAAGGGTCAGGCATAAATCACTCCACCCCCCACTGCACGGCTGTGCAGAGCAGGTGAAAGCCCATCAGTGAAACAGTACATGGAGAAAGTGCATTCAAGGAAAGGGCTAAGGTGGGGAAACACTCGGTTTTCTCCTGCAGTCTTTGTAAAGGAAGGAAGCATTGCCTTTAATTGCATTTCCTATAAACACTGTCCTCTCACACTGCCTATATCATAGTTATAAAACCTACTTCAGTGTGATAGAAAAGATAAACTTTTTTTTTAACAGTTGATAATTTTTTCTTACCAGTCATATACAGAATTATAAAAAATAACAAATAAGAGCGAAAAATTATATCAAAGTACCTTCTAAAATTAAATATACAGTTGTATTTCAAATAGCAGCATGTCTGTGGATCTAGAGTTGTTTGCAGTATCTGCTCAGTGTAGTCTGAGAATTATTTCAATCAACAAGAGGCAGAGGAACAGACCGTCAGTCATCCTTCCATGTTCTCCTTGATGTGTAACTCACACAATGACCAGATGGTCTGTTTTAAAAAGCTTGCTATGTACTGTACTCTGTCTTCCTGTGGTAAAAAGGGAGGTATTAGTAACTCAAATCCTTTTAAATTTGGACAACTTCCCTCACTGGATGTCAAATTAATGAGGTTGTGCTATAAAGAACTTGCTGCAAGACAGGTGATAATTATTTCAGACTTACAAATTTCCTGGCCAGGGTTTCAACTCAAATGGAGAGGAAGTGTAAATGAGTTGCCTGTGGCTGTGGGCACTGTTCTGTGGGTAACTGTTTAGCAAGACACAAGATGGTGGAAAAACTGCCTCTCCTGGCTTCTGCCTTATTTGATAAACCTCTGTCTCAACAAGAAATGTTACCTAACCACCTGCTGAAAGAACACTTAATGGAACACCTCTATTGTTATCATCTTTCTTAATGTCAGATGAGTGGATATTTCCTGAGAGTGGTGGCCTGACCTCCGACCCAGCATGGAGAAGTCCGTCCTTGCTCCTAGATGGGGACTCCTACACTGCCTCGCACCTGTGGCTAGAAACTAGCAAGGACAGTGAACCTGACCAGGCAGAGGAAACCCAGATGGCTCCCAAGGACATTTTTACCTTTTCATCTAGACCGAGATCAGCGCCTCATGGGAAGAGTCATGATATGTCCCCCAAGGGGTGCCCATTTATTCTGGACCCACAAGAGGACAGCCAAGTGACCAAGGGAGACCCCGAGTTGGAAGGCAACTTTTATGGCAGTGACAGCAGCGAAGAGGTACACAACTTGATGAGTAAAATAGGCTTAAAGCGTTGTCCCATTCCTGCCAGTGAGCATTAAGCGTGTCAGGATGAAAGAGGGGGATCAATTGCTATTTATAAAAACACAGCAGATTGCTGTGTCAGTCAACAGTTCCATCCGGTTGTTATGGTAACTCAAAATTTGTGGGCTTTCTTATTATTAACAGCCAATTTCATGTTTAATTATGGAAGCCAGTTTTTCAGTTTTTATATTTTTTCATTTTAAACTTTGCCTCACAGAATCAGAAATAATTTATAGTTGAGTACATGATAGCAAGACCACTGCAAAGCTGACAACCCTGTCTCAGGGTCTGTGGGGAGGCTGTGCTGTGGTTGCTAAGCATTTGGAATTGACACATTGCTGGCTCCTTCCTCCCTGCCATCTTCTCACCTTAGACCTATTAGGACTCGTTATTTTCCATATGGTCTCAGAATTGCAAGAGTTGTGCCAATTAAAGTTTAGATAATGAATCATGAATTAGTACTGGGACTCTCCTTACGGAGGTGTTTGTCTGGAATTGCTTAGAATATAAATATGTTGTAAGGCAGTGAACTGATAAAAAGTTTGCTTATAAATTTGTTGACACCAGAATTTGGCTTAGCAACACTTGTTTAAAAACTAAATACTATGGCTTCATCTCTAGGCAAAGTGAATTTGGGAGGGGTGTGTTTCTTCAATGTATGTGCATGTGTGTGTATTTGTAGTCCCTGTATGTTTAGTGCACTTGTGTACATGTATGTGGAGGCCTCGGGTGTCATTTCCACTTTTTCTTCCTGAGGGATGATCTCACACTGGGGCTCACCAAGTAGGCTATTGCTGGCAGGCCTGTCTGCACCTTCCCGGGAGCTGCCTCACCCAGCTTTTTAACTGAGCTCTAGGGCACAAATCCAGTTCTTTCTGCTTGGCACACAAGTATTTTACCTATCTCTCCAGCATTATAAATATATTTATCTTTATTCTTAATGATGGTAATTTGTATGTGCTGGAGAAACATATTTTAAAAGCACGTAGCCAAGTTAAAGTTCAAGAAAAGATGTGCAAACACTTTGATATAGAAATAATTAGAAAAACTCGGATGTGTGCTTAGAAACTTGAAATAGCTATAGCATGTGAGAATTCCCTGCGGATTGTGCATTGTAGATTAGGTCCACACCTACCACATCAGAGCCAGCTGAAAATATGGGGGCATAGCTTACAGCTTTAGCAGTAATTATAGGGTTTATGCCTTTTAATGAAGTTTGTCAACAAAATATATGAGGATCCTTTCTATATAATGTCCTGGGTTCTGTGTGTGCTGAAGTAACACCTGATGTCAAATATAGTTCATTTCATGCCACTATGTTAACATTGGTATTAGACATACCTCTGTCTTTTGTCTCTGAAATCATTAAGCTGTAAAAATTAGAAAATAGACTTCCATCTTATGCACCTAATAAGGTCTCCGTCTCACATCATTACCTCTAAGGTATTACTTGGGCAAACTGGTCAGCCAATTCCAAGCACTCCTTACATACAAGGGAGAGGCGACATCTTTCCAAGGGGTACTCAGTACCGTCTTTCTTACCTACACCAAGAAGACTTACTGTAATACTGGAAATTTCCTGGCAGATGAGAAATAGCAATTCCCTGGGACGCAATGAGAGTGGTTTTCTTGGGAAGTGCTGTGGAGGGAGCTTGTCATGAGAACTTAGCTCCTCTGTTTGGATGACACATAAGCCTCAAGCAGTCAAGTTCTTTGAAGAAGTGAAGACTCAGCTCTGTGTGTTTGAATTTGATTGTTTTATGTGCTTTCTTTTTCTATTATCTTTTCTGCTTCTGATGCCATTCAGTGTTTATTATATAAAATATATTTATTAATAACTATGAAATGGAAGTAATTCATCATGTATTCCCCACTTCCCAAGCTCTGACTGCATAGCAATCTGCTCACCCTGTGCCAGCCCTGCCTGTGTGGCCAGTGGCATATGGCTTGAGTCTCTGGTGGGACTATCTCATTGCTAACACCTGCCTGGCTCACTAGAATTTCTTAGGAGTGAGTGCCATCAAGGAAGGAACAGAAGCCTATCCATATTATGGAGTCAGAGATATAAACAATACACAAACCAAGATATTAAAATGTTAATATCTTTAATAAAAAATTAAAAACTGGACTACATTCATTTACATAAGTGTAACTACAAAATTGATTTCCTTCTTTGGTTGTTTGCTCGGAGGGTATCATATTTTCGTGCAGGATAACTTCTCTTATTTATTTATGTATTTATTTATTTATTGTATAGGCCATAGGAAATTGAATTATGTTTTGCCGTGTCTATTTTATATACATCTCCAAATTTTAAGTAAGATTACTTTAGATAACATGCTATTGTGAGTTACATTGTTCAAGAATGTTATATCCTTAGAATAGCATATAGATAAAAAACATTAATATTTTATTATATGAACAGGTAGTAATTATATTACTTATATACTTGAAATGTATCCCCAATAATTGAAGTACTTTATTTGACAAATGAGTGATATTTAAAGATAAATTTGTTCAAATTCAGTAACATATAAACCAAGTAGAATCACACTGTTTTATTATTATAAAAGAAAAGTATACTTTTATAGTAAAGACTAATTAAAGTAAGGTTCCAGTAATATATTGTCTTCATCATTTAAGGTGCTGCTAGCTTAATTAATTAACTCACATCAGAGATCACACTGGGAGAGCCCCACTTAACAGTGTGAGTTTAGAATATCCTCTCGTACTCTCTGCTTGGTGTGTGTCTTATTCCCCAGGCTGTCGTGTGTACTGATGTGCTAGTGCTCAATTAATTTGAAGTTGTACCTTTTATTTGAAAAGCACATTACAGAAATATATTTCATGATGAGCTATAAAATTGAAACTACCATGTAAAATGAGGAAAGCTGTTAAAACAAAGGGCTTGTCACACTGTCACAGCATCTGAAAGGCCATTTGGCGTTTCATCATTATTCCCAACATGACTAGTAGATGCACCTGGCATACAAGTTGAACTAGCTTTAAATTAATGTTTCATTATTCCCCTAATTTAATTTTATCTAGACCTATAGTACTGTCCCTTTCCAATACCTCAACTATGGCTATAGAACACATACTGATGTCTATGGCTTCAAAGCCACCTCCTCAGCCTGTACAATTCAGATTGCAACATTTGGCCCCTGGAATATCCATTTGGGACACAAATAAATATAGGCTGGCTCTCTGTCACATTCAGATTAGGTGAGAAATCTTTGATATCTTCTTTTCATCCACTGCATGGAAGCCTACAAGGAACATATGTGTAAACATTTGTTGAACCTGGATTTGTTCTTTCCTGGTATTGGTACTTAGAGGGTTTTTGTTGTTGTTGTTGTTGTTGTTGTTGTTGTTGTTATTGTTTTGCATTCAGTAATTTAGTTATTTCCCTTCATACTGTCTCCTAATAGAATAGGTTTCTGGGTTATGCTATAAGTTACTCACCTCTATATTCCCTTGATTAGCTCATTCACACATCATAATGAAATGAATCTTTGATCCACATGTGACATTTTATGTTTCTGTGTAGTCTTTGAAAACTTTCAAATGTCAGTATATGCACTAGGAAAAATGGAAGGACATTTTAATATATTGCCTCACATTTTTTTTTCCTGTATTACGATGTAATGTACTCTCCAGAATAACCTGCCAGACAAATCTAATATTTATTCTGTGTGAATAATCCTTTTGGCCTGTTCATATCAGCATATCTTTATTATTACTGAGGCACTTCTGAAAAAGTCAAAGGTCTCTTCATCCCTTCCACTAGACTGTGAATTGTTGTATTGGAGGTAAAGAAAGCATAAGCCAGTTCTGTACTTAAAAGACAAATTTCTACCATTTTTGGTAGGAGCTATATACATCTTTGCAGATCAGTGTTTGGTTTTAAACGGGACTTTCTGTAAGAACTTTTTTAAGTGCTATGAGTTAAGAGACTATCAAATCTATCTTGTTGGAAAATGCGCTATGTTTTGGACCTTATTACTTGTCCAGTGGATATTTAATTCTACTTTCCTACCCCATTCAGTCACTACTTCCCAGCAAAATCATAATACTATAACAGAAATAACTGGCTCAGCCCAGTGTCAGACAGGATGAAGGTTAGGTGCTTGCTAAGGACCTCTCACTTTCGTTTACACACTAGTAAAAAGAAGTGTAAGTCACTAAGGCATCCACAGAGAACTATATTATTACTTTGAAAGTTTCCTATAGTAGCCAAGAAGTAGAAGTACTCTTTGGAAATAGTTGTTATGAAATCATCTAAGATACATTGGAATGGCCAATCTTGTTATCATTAAAGAAGAAATTAAGTTTTCTTTTTTGAGACTATATGGCTATGCTCTTTCTTCAACAACATAAACATTATCTCTACTAGCTCAGCTGCTAGCCAGCCCTGGTGTCTAGCTGAAAGGGGTTGTCAATTAGCATATTTAAAATAGTGGCCAAAATGAAAACTTCCACTGGCCAGACTACAGTTCAAGTTTGCCATTAAAGGTAAACTTGGAATTTTGCAGATGCATTTTGTTACAGAACTGTTAAGAATGTTATAGATGTCTTTTCTTTAGATAAATATGATCATCCTGTTTTACAAAGTTCTATCCTAACTCATTCAACATGAAAGTTGTGATTCAAAGAGCCTGGGTCCCATCTGCTCTATGTCAGTGGCCCTCAAGAGTCATTAAAATTATCTTTCTCAAAATTACAGCTCAGCAAGAGCCATCCATTCTGTGCATCCAGAAATTATTGTCCAAATGCCCATCTGCATGGCCTTCTAAGAAATGTAGCTTAACAAAGGAAGTGCAGGCTCCTCGGGGAAATCATCGTCTTTAGCATACATATGCTGTGCTACAGTTAATCAGGCACACTCTATTGATGTCCCTGGCACTAGGGCATGACTGAATATTTAACACACAAATGTTTCTGGGCCCAATAAACAAACAGTTCAAGAGATTTTTTTAATATAATATATATACAAAGTTAAGTCAAAAGTATTTTGTATTGGTTCTTCTGAGAAGCAGATGAACAGATGCCTGGAATGTGAAAATGGACGATGACCTCTTTGCTGCCTCTGACAAAGTTCATTCAACTGCTGTGTGGGTTTTCAGTAGTTCCTTGACCAAGCAAAGGGAGAATGGGGCTGTTCAGTTCATTCTTAGGAAGCTAATTTCTCATGCATGTAACAGATAGAGCTAAAACAGAAATTCTCAAAGAAGTTGAGCCCAGATGCATTCAATACATGAGATCAATGAACAACATCTATACCTTATAAATAGGAGGTGGAAGCATTACTGAAGAATAAGATGTTTTCTGTCCTCTCCTTAGAGAAGACTGTAGGACTTTTCTCTAAATGAGAAGCTGAGCTAGTGTCAGATATTAATTAGATTTAGTCTCATATATCATTTGTCCTACTCAATCATCTTCATTCCATTTCTGAATCTGGTATAAACTACACTTAGTGATGATCCTGGGGCAGCCAATGGGAACATATCTATGGGTTCCCTGTGCAGATTCTCCAGGTACTTGTCCTCCTCATGTATTTAAAAGAGCCCAGAAACACATTAGCATGGAAATATATGCCCTGGGGTATATATCTTTTTCCTGGCTGATCTCTAAACCAGAATACAACTTAAGAAATATGTGAGCTGAATGCCGAGTTCCATGCAAGTGTGCAGTGTCATGTTTGTCAACTCTGCTTATGCCAAGCAAAAAGAAAAATGATCCTGTGGAAACAACTGGAAGCAAGAAAAGGCTGCACCCTGGTACACTGTGGATGGAGAAAGACTTCTTACAAAGTGAACTCATGAAGGGCCTTATAAATGAAGCAGCACACATCTGGGTTTGTGTCAGCCTTCACGGGAGGGTATCTGTGCCCTCGAGGGGCCTTCATTACTGCCCCTTACTTGTGGGTAACATTGCTTTTGCTACTATCCTGTCTCTGCCATTATAGGTTTTAAATTTCATTTAACTGACAAAAGAATATAAAGCCTGTACAGAGTAATGGTGTGTTGTGTGATGCTTCAGCAAATACATATACCTTGTTCTTTAAATCAGGCTAAGCATATCTCCTCCACCTCACTTATTTTTGTCAAAGACTGCTTAAATCAATATCTCTGAGTTTGTGGGATACACACTATACCCTTGGTATTCATAATTATCCTGTGGTGCTGTGGCATCAGAACTGGACTCTTCTGACTAATTCAGTACCCTTACTCTGTGTGGCTTTCCTACCCATGTGTCTTCCTAAAGTGCTTAAAAAAAAAAAAAATGCTACACATGACATGTAGCAGAAGCCTAGTAAGTACTGAATTAATGGCAATTGATTGCAAAGGCTCCTAAATCCTACCTTTGACCTATATACATATATACAATGGCTTTGATTTCAGGGTATGGCTCAAGCTCAGGGCCTGGTGTACACTAGGCAAGCATTTACCCTACACCCCAGTCTGTGTGTGTGTGTGTGTGTGTGTGTGTGTGTGTGTGTGTACAAGCAGGATGGAAACAGAGGATGCTTTGATAAAAAAAAATTCCAATGCTACTTGTTAATATCAGTTAGAAATAAATGTTTTTGCTTTGTTTTGTATTGTGTTTGGAGAAGACAGAAAACTATATAGCAGCCAGACCAAAATTTTAGGATG